>NW_027313634.1:0-20550 GCF_040954645.1 Diabrotica undecimpunctata | reverse complement strand
ACGCGCTATCTCAGAGTATATATAATGTGTGTGTATGTACATTAAAGCCCACAATCAACGAAATGTCGATATTGAAACTGCAATCAATTTTGGGAGTTAGAAATTTGCAACAGTAGATTTGTTCTTCACCAAAAAGTACAGGACCCAAAATAATAGAGTACATGAACAAATAAACTATTAAACAAAATACAAGAAGTGCTTACTAACTCGAAGTCAGTGTTAGCTAATTTAAAAATGAAATAAAAAGTACTTTTAATAAAAGATATGTTTAATATTAAAAAAAAAAAATTAGTTCTCAAGTTCTTCCTGATGACTGAAAAACCATGAAATACGTGTAGAAGAAAAGTAAGAATTAAACTGAAAGGATATTTTACTTTCGATATACGCAAAAGAGGAATGTAATTCAGTATCAAACCCAACAACTTACAAGAAAGATAAAAAACTGCATCTCCAAAACCACTTAAAGTCACGATAAACGAGTATGAACCAACACCAAGAACAGAGACTTCGAAAAATCCCAGATATGCAAACATGCCTGGAACAATGAGCACAGACTACAATGGACAGATGCATCAATAATCATGAAAGAAAGATCAGCAAAATGTACTGTCTTTCTTTGCCAATACTAAAAAAAGAAGTCAACAACAGGAGTATACCAACAATAGCTGAGTAATAGGATTTATAATAATAAATAGAAGGTCAAACACACCATATCCAATCTAACACACAACACATATGTAAGACACAATATACACATAAATAAATCAATTTTATGACATGAAGTATACAAAAGCAGTCAGAATTTGATATTCTCAGGGTAATAACACCACCCTCAAAAAGATCCAGGTTAGGCATGTCAACCGTCAAATGGCATAGGCATAACCAATAACATCTTTGGTTATACACATTTCTACATAATTGTACAAAAAACCTTTTTTGAGAACGACTTCCTAGTTCTATATACTAGTTAATTAAAAATGATAAATTCTAGATACTAGTTAATTAAAAATGTGATTTTTTTATGACAATCATAACCAATAATTGTGGCTTAATTTCATAAAACACATCATGTTTAAGAATACCATTGAAGGATCTGCATGCAATTCCTAGCACCATGATATACAAGAAGTTTCGTCATGGCTACAAATACTCGATCAAGATCAGCACATAAACTCCTATAATAAATAATATTTATTTATTTTATGTTTTGTTGTATTGTATGTAATATTACATGTTCATGTCATATTGCCATTGCCTGGTACTATCTGAAAACCATTCCTTGGGTTTTGGTAAAAAGAAAATATGAGGCTCTAGTCTAAAATGGCAAAAAAAACAACAAATCAATTAATTTTAAATGGTATATATAATGTTCAAAACTTTTCATTTTAGACAAGTTTTATTGAAATATCTTTGATGCTAATATATTACTGTTTAAGTTTCTTTATTAACTCAAAGACTTCGTACATTTAACGCTCTAGTGACCACCTATCTATTATACCACATGCAAATTAATCATTGATAACAAAGACATTATCCCGTTTCTCGGCAATGCACTCTATACAATGCAAACATATTGCGGGCAACTCTAGTCCTCGACCAGATGTTATCTTTGCAGACTTTCAATGCACCGGTCTGCTGTTATCTATTAATTGGATGGACCCTTGATTAACCGCCTGCATAGTGTGGAGGTTCGTGCTTTAGAGCCGGGCGGTTAATCTCGTTGTTGACTATGGCGCAGTCAGTCGGATTATGCTGGGGTTTACTTGTTATTTGGTATACTGTTTTTATTGTAAATAACGTTAAAAAAGTAGACTATCTAGTCTACTTTTTAAACTTTTTAAAACTTAAGTTAAAAAAGTTGACTAGTATACTAACTTAATATGAAAACTGTATATTTAGTGAATAAATTATAGATGTTGACTAACTCTTTCTGATATCGTCATTTTTGCGTTTGTGGCAATATAATCTGGGAACATACCGTACCACAACGCTAGAAAAAATACAAATTTAACTGTCAAAATAATATAACTACAATAACTGCCAAATTCTCCAAACTTAATCAACTTTAGCATGATACATTAGCTGGTTAGTATGATCTAATTGTGCTGACATAAACCTGGTTGCATGATGGTTTCAATGACTCTAAACTTGGTGTTATCAACTATAATTTACTTCAAAGGGATGGTTCACTTATTGCTGGTATGTTTAAGAGGGGTATAAAAGTATTATCAACCAGATACAAATTTATACATAGTATACATTTTGTGAGAACATTGGGCAGGTCTTTATTACACATTGAACTGGTTTAAACTGCTTTATACTTCTTTATTAATTAGCCTTAAACACGCCTAATTTTCTACTGCCTACTTAAGTGGTGACAATACCTTAAGGAATTCTGTGTGGTAGCAGAGCGACCAAAAGGTTGCCTGTGTACATGCCCTTTCTAATATCTGCTGATGTCATAACATGCTCCAACAGAATCACTTTCTCAGTTATGAACCTAGTGTCAATAGAAAATATAAAACGAGCACCCTGCTTAATACTTATTAGATACAACTAGTTTTTCACACATCTTTTTACATCAATCTAACATAAAACTGTTTGGAACACATGAGTGGTCTTTTAGCATTTAATAGGGATTTTAAATATACAAACTATCACACAACTGCCCTATTTTTAGAGCAGTTTAATTGGAACGTTGTATTTAGGAATAGTAAACTTTAAATATTTTGTATGAAATCATTTTTCCTGCAATTTATATTTCCGTTCATTTAAAGAAATACTCAGCCAGAAAATTTTGTATTCTTCTTCTTAACATGCCATACACCAAAGTGCGTAGGCGACTATCTCATTACTGGAATTCTGTTCTTGGCGGCGTGACACAGCTCGCCTGTATTGTGTATTCCTGTCCATTCTTTAATATTCCTTAACCATGATAATTGTTTGCGGCCGGCTCCTCTCCTACCTTCGATCTTCCCTTGTAGGATTAACTGTGGTATTTCATATTTTGCTCCTCTCAATCTGTGCCCAAGGTAACCAATCTTGCGTTTTTTTAATTAATTCAAAGAGTTCTCTTTCCACGCCGGCTCTCTTAAGAAAGTCATCGTTTCGAACTCTATCCACCCAAGGTATGCGCATCATTCTTCTCAATGACCACATTTCAAATGCTTCAAGTTTGTTGATAGATGTTTTTTTAAAGTCCACGTTTCTATGCCATAAAGCAAGATGGACCATATGTAGCACTTAACCATTCTGTAGCGTATTTCGAATTTTAGGTTTTGTTTACATAGGAGCGGTCTGAATTTCACAAAAGCTTGTTTTGCCGTTTGTATTCGGGTTTTTATTTCTTGTTGTGGATCCGATTGGTCATTGATTGTGGTGCGAAGGTATTTAAAAGTTTTCACGCGTTTTATGCGATCGTCACCTATGCATATTATCGGGTTTTCTGGAGGGTTTCTGCTAATGACCATATATTTCGTTTTCAAAATGTTGATTGTGAGGCCATATTTTTTATCTATGCTATTCACCCTATCAAGTAATAACTGCTGATCTTCCAAATTATCAGTTATTATCACTGTGTCGTCCGCATCGCGTAGGTTGCTAATAGGTATGCCGTTTACCTTAATGCCTAATTCCGTGTCTTCTAATGCTTCCGCAAATATATTTTCAACATATAAATTATGAAGCATCGGAGAGAGTATGCAGCCTTGGCGGACACCTTTCCGGATTTCAAATTCATCCGTATATTGGTCTTGATCAATCATCACTGTTCCAGAAATGAACATATCATTTTAAAATATAAAATAAAAATATAGTTCTTTACACTTTTCTTAGTGTAGAATAAGTAAAATAGTCACTTTATGAAGTTTGCTCGGGATAGCCGACTTGTTGGCGCCACCACAGCCTCTTAAATAGTTTTCACACCTAAATACAAGAGGGGTAATCTACACTTTTACGCACCAAGTATTTTTATTAGTTCGTTCTCACAGATCGCCCTTGAGGCATCGCATTTTAAAACACTCTCAATTCACGTATAAAATATTACTCTACGCCGAAATCGGGCATTTTTCTCATAAATACGGTTTTCTCTTTTACGTGTGATAAAGAAAGAATTATTTGATATCGTAACTGTCAGCTACGTCCATATTGAGGCCTTTTTACTCTAAAAATAGTTAATTATAAGTCGATAAACTAAAGGTGATTTTATTTCTCTGGAGTTATATTTGCTCACATTAACAATCCTTATCCTTCAACGGTCACTGAAGAACCAAACCTATGGAGATACATCCACTCACAAGTCCTTTGAAGTAAGGCTTGGAATCAAAAGATTTCCAACCCTCTCATATAGGGAGCCAGTAACAAGGCTCCCCACTCAATCACCTTTGCCATTTGGTTCCAGTATAGATTCTGAATAATTCTGATCTCCTTCTGGTCAATGTTGGCCCTATGTAGTAGTTCCATCATGATATCATGTTTAACATTGTCAAATGCCTTCTCGTAGTCGATGTAGGTGAGGTAGACATCTTTTCGTTGATCTAAACAGTTTTGTATTAAGGTGTTCAAACATAAAATTGCCTCTCTTGTTCCTAGTCCTCCCTTAAAACCGAATTGTGTTGACCCGCTAAGTTCTTCTAGTATCTTGTACATTCTTGAGTGTAATACCCTAAGGAAGAGTTTCAGCAAGTGACTCATTAAACTGATTAAGCGGTGTTCATTGCATTTTGTGGCATTAGCTGTTTTTGGGATCATCATAAAGGATGATTGCAGCCATTCTCGCGGAATGTAACCAGTATCATAAATTCTATTGAACAGCTTTACCAAGATTTCAATATTCTCCTCGTCTAGTAGTTTTTTTTTGTATATGATTTTAAAAATTACACAGTTTGACAGAAAATTGCCCACAAAAAATTTAAAACAACCCAATATGACTCAAAATTCTTATAAAAGTTATTATTATTCGACTAAAATGACTATGAGTTCTAATATTAAAATATATTTTGTTTTTTTTTGTCGATAACAAGCGAAGCATTTCCTTCTGAGCTTAGCTAGCTGGGCAAATTTATATATATATATATATATATATATATATATATATATATATATATATATATATATATATATATATATATATATATATATATATATTCAGGGATTCTAAAGTATTCACTGCCTTACCTCGCTCAACCGTTTCCATCTCTCTCTGTAGTCCCATTCTCCATCGTGTAGGCCTCTCTTACTCATGATATCGTCTACTTCGTTCCTCCAGGATTTTCGGGGTCGTCCTCTTTTTCTCCTTCCTATGGGGCTCCATACGGTTATTCTCTTTATCCATCTGCTGTCGCTAGTTCTTCTTACATGTCCATACCACTTTAGTCTTTTTTGTTCTATATATGTTAGTATGTCTGTTTATATTGATGTTCTTTGCTTTATTTCGTCATTACTTCTCCTATCCATTCTTGTTACTCTGCAGCATCTTCGCAGGCATTCCATCTCTGTTGCTACTATCTTACTGCTGTTTTTCTTGTTTACGATCCAATTTTCAGGCCCATATGGCATAATACTTCGCACTAATTTTTTATAAATGCAAATTTTCTACAACCTATTTATATAAACATGTTAATATACCCACTCATGAAATATCATTCTCCATTATCCATATTCCAGAACATTATATTTTAATCTCTGCAATTTATACGTAGTTCTTATGTCCAGATATTTACAAGGATCCAGGACCAATTTAAGTCCCTATTATACTTCTAATAATTTTAAAGAATTGTAGCTCGACCCCTGTACTATATCGTTAACTACTTACTAAAGACGGGAATCTTTCCAGACTTTAGACAAAAAAAGCTTTTTGATGCCAATATTCTAGTCGGATTATAAGTCTTCGGTGACTAGTTATTGCCCTATAAGTATTCTTAGTTCATTCCTAATGTTTTTGAGAGTTTTATATTCGACTTCATACCTCCACTGTAGACCTCGAAGATCAACTAAGTTAAACTTACACCCATAATATGTTAACACATATTAACATCCATTTTGCACTAAACAGGGGACAGGGTAATGGTAAGAGGTTGAGTACACTGACTTTTCAAAGACATTCGAGGTAGTGTTTCACGATATGCTACCTCAGAAGTTCTGAAGGATTTCAATTGGTGAACTTTTTCTCTCTTGGTTTAAGTTACTTAACAGGGCAAAGAAAGATTGTTAAAATATACCATTTTCTCTTTTATCGCATTAATATGACCTCAGCAGTTCCCTCAGAGTCTCTCCTTGGACCACTTCTTTCCAACATAGTTAACGATATACATGAGAGTTTCACTGACAGTCATTCTCTGTTCTTTGCTAGTAAATTGTAAGTGACCTCAGATTGAGCTGTCGTATTAATTCAAGTAAATATTGCGACAAATGTTTATTTTTTTTATTATACGGTAAACAAGATTCGCGTGACTCAGACAGATATAAAGCGCCATGTGTTGGGTGTCCCTCTGAGAGAACGAATCCCAAACGAAGAAATATGTTGTAGAACAAAATCAACAGACGCTATCCGAAAAATTCCATCGCTAAAATGGAATTGAGCAAGACATCGATGTACAAAACGTATTGTTGACTGGAGATCAAGACCAGAAGCAGTATAGAGCAGAGAACACCCACCAACCAGATGAACTAATGACCTGAAGCGTGTTAGCATTAACTGGATGCAAGCCGCACAAAACAGAGAGATGGAAAAGGCTGAGGAAGAGTAGATGTATAACTTTCCTTTCAGAGCGGAAGTGACATCACACGTCGATCGTCAAGCGTACGTATCCTCATGTGTCAAGGCCACGCCCCCCTAGTGACGTAGGAACGTGCCTAGTGTCTCGAGGCCACGCCCCTCGACCAATGGTGACGTAGGAACATCGTTCTCATTGGTTACGTTGACGTGTAGCTTCGTTATTATTGGGGGGGCGTCTTTTCGGGGGCAATGGGGGACTGGGGGGCGTCTTTTCGTTAATATTGTGGTACGACTGCCCCATTAGTCGATGCACGTCTTTCTCATTGGACGTTGATGTACACCATTGGCCTCCAACATCACGAGGATGCCCACCATTGGTCCAGGACACGTTTCTGTGGCATCATTGGTCGAGGAAAACGTTCTAACGTCACGAGGAGGGCGTTACTATGTCACCATTGGTCCCTCATCGCTATACCGCCATTTCTATGATGTTTATTCAAATTCTAAGCTGTCATTGGTCGCTGGGGGTGTTGCTATTCCCACCACTGACGCTGCTATGCTGCCATTGGTCGACGTCCTCATTCCGACGTCACGATGACGTCCACCATTGGTCAGCAAGACTTGGGGGGACGTTCCTATGCCACCATTGGCCTGCTATTCCCACCACTGACGCTGCTATGCTGCCACTGGTCGACGTCCTCATTCCGACGTCACGAGGACGTCCACCATTGGTCAGCAAGACATGGGGGGACGTTCCTATGCCACCATTGGCCTGCTATTCCCACCACTGACGCTGCTATGCTGCCATTGGTCGACGACACGTTCCGACGTCACGAGGACGTCCACCATTGGTCAGCCAGACATGGGGGGACGTTCCTATGCCACCATTGGCCGGGGGGCGTGGTCTAGAGACACGAGGTACGTTCCTACGTCACCATTGGTCGAGGGGAGTGGCCTCGAGACACTAGGCACGTTCTTACGTCACGAGGGGGGCGTGGCCTTGACACATGAGGATACGTACGCTTGACGATCGACGTGTGACGTCACTTCCGCTCTGAAAGGAACGTTAGACATCTACTAGGAAGACCTATGTCCAGCAGGGACTTGGTGTCGTACACATCAAATATACATTCCAAAATTTATGGTGTATATTTAATGTCCTCGAGACCAAATAATACTAAATATTAAAAATTCATTTTACGAGTAGATTATTTAGAGTGCACTGTGGTATATCATTAGAAGTAAGTATTCTTTATAAAAAATTAAACAACAAAAGTGGCTAAAAAATTAATCAAAAATCCATTCTCTATATAGTTTCCGGAATAGTGTCATATTTTACTTAGGATCAAAGAAACCCGTCTCTCGTCTTATACACATCCGTTTTGATACCGTCCTCAGTACTAGTGCAATATATAATTCCCTTTAGGTAACTTAAAGGCTAATCCTTTGTGAATTTACTGAGGATATATGACCAATTTACTGCTTTGCCGGTAACGAGGTTCACGTTAAACAATCGGGGGATTTTATCGATTTCCTACCTCAGATTCTGATCTAATTTATTTGAGAAGACTGGGGGTTGAAAGTAAATACTCGTAGGGGTTAAGATATACTTTACGACGTTTTGTGCAATTGTAAAGGACTCGAGATTTGGGGTTTTCGAGTGAATCACGGATAAATCTTGACGAGAAATATTTGGGTTGTTGAAAGTCAATAGGAAACTTTTTAAATCATATTCTGAAGTATTTGAAATTACAAGTAATGATAAAACTGGATATTATTAAATTTTTAAATTATTGGTACAAGGAAATGACTTGAAATGAAAATGCACCTATTTACAAGATCAATCAGCATTTTTTCTTTATCCTGAAATTCCTGAAAATGAAAATTTGTAATTTAGATGTCTCACTGCAGTCGATCCTAGTTTATTTTACGTAAAATGCTCACTTTGTTGTTGAGCGTATAATGCACAGCATTGACTCTGCTTTTTCATTAATTGTGCATTCGCTACAGCTATCTTTGCTTTAATTATTACATCATTTACAAAGGAGTATAAAACTAACATTCATAGCGATCACAATCGAGTTATAATGGATTTTAGACTAAAAAGGTTTCTTAAAGTTAAAAGTAAAAAAGTGTCAAAATAAATAGACATGTTACAACTGAAAAACCCTGAAAAGAAAAATGAAATAAATATCAAGGTTGAGAAAGAAATAAAAACGCTAGAGAACTTTGCACAGACAGTCGTTCAAGTAACATGGACTGCTCTAACAACGAAAATAACAAAGATACAAGAAGACGACATCGGGCTCATGAAAAACAGCAGAAAACAAGAATGGATACCGCAAGAGATCATGGACCTCATGGACGTAAAACGACGTAAAACGCAGAAAGAGACAAGAAACAATATTAAGAAATAATAATAAGGAGATAATTATAGGTACAGCTATTCTTTCTACATGTTCAAACGATCTGATCTGTTGTGACTTCACGAACCTGGTGATGGTAGGTTCTTCGCACAAGGCCATTAATTCGTTGTTGGTTCTTCTCTTACCCATTTTCTTCCTTGCGTTACCCAAATATCTTTCCTAGGATACCCTTCCTACTTATTTAATGTCCATGCCTCGTAGGCATATATGCTATTGTAGCTCTAATTACTGCTTTATAATTATATTCGGATAAAGCCATTTTGAATTAATTTTTGCTAATTTTTTATTATCTTTCGCTATTCTGGCATTGAACTCCCAATTCTCTTTTCTATTTTCATTGAATACTAACTACACAAAGGTATTTAAAATTGTCCACCCTTTTAAAATTACAGCTTGTACCACTTAGAGACCTCACAGTAATATCTTCTTTTTTTCTTCTTCTGTCCCCCCATGATCATATATTTGATTTTTTTTTCATTTAGCTTTAGTCCGTACTTCTTTGCTTCTTCTATTATTTTCTTCACCACTTTTATTAATTATTTAGCAGTTCTTGCTAAGATCATTAGATAACCAGTAAATGCCATGCACTGGTGCTCATTTTTCATGATTATGTCTTTCACCTTTATGCTTCATTTTGTGATTACAGTTTGTAACACTAAGTTGAGTAATGTAGTGGATCAAAGATCTTACTGTATCAAGTCTTTTGCAACCGTAAATTTATCTGAAATGTGACTGTGCCAAGCAATTTTAAAGGTAGAGGTATTAAGTGTCATTTTTACTAGTCTGATAAATTGTTTACGAACGATTTCCGAAGTGGAAATCGAAACACCAAAAAATAATCTTATTTTAAACTTAAATTACGGCTTATTTCCATTAAAAATAGTAAATTGCATTTAATTCCAATATTTGGATGGTTCAACGAGGTGGAATAAAATCTCCAAATATTTTAAATCGCTTTTTAAAGAAAAAATACCATTCCAGAAATTTTGACATGAATTTACCACCCTAATTTTTTATTTTACCATATGTTCTCTTAATTTCTAATTCAACTCAATCGGATTAAGACCCCAACTGTTTATTTACACTTTCCCCAGATCGTTATTACCAGCCTTAGAGAAAATACCAAGAAAGAAACGACTGAATGAAATTGCTTGGCATGTTTAAGGGACACAGTACAATGTCGATGTTTATTTTACTCTTTAGCAAGGGAAAAAAGAAAAGAAAGTTCGTTTTATTTCGGTGACTTGTAGTCTGACGTTAATAGGGTAGATGATAATTGTTTGGTAACTAAGGCTGCGATTTATGGAAAGCCTATTTTTTTGGAAAATATCTTAGGAAATATATTTTTCTATAATTAATTTTTTTTTGTATGCCATCCGTGTTAGTTGTAATATTTCCAAAGGTAATTTAGGTCAAAACCTTGTTACTTGACATAAAAATCTGTTTTAGTTAACAGACATAAAACGTCACCAAGAAAGTTTTATATAAAATTCAAATAGTTTACACTCATAAATCAAAGATAACTTGGAATCGCCAAATAATAAATAATGTGATTGTTATCATTATTAATTACACTGCTCAACACACATTTTGTGGCAGAGAGATTTTTTGGTATTTTCAATATCAAAAGTTGAAAAAGGGGAAGTATTTTTGAAGTGTGTAAAGAAAAAGTTGTGCAAGATGCGATGATAAATTGATACAATGATGACAAAACATAAATTAAACAATTATGTCACAACATAAATTGACAGCCCAATATAGCATGTTACATAGTTTAATAGAAATTAAAACTGATGTCAAAATACAACTTTGAGATAGAATTAAATATCATTAAGTAAATAGCAGTAAACAAAGGGTACAACGAACAAACAATTAATGAAATTTTAAATCAAAAACTACTTAAGAAAGCCATGAAAATAAAAAATAGTCAAATACATAAAAAGAAAGGAATAATACCAGTTTTTAGAACAAACAACAACTTAGGCAAATATATTAAAAACAACAAGCTCCAAAATAAAAAGCATTTACACAGTGGTGTATACAAACTTAAATGTGGCGACTGCCCAAAAACTTACATCGGTGAAACTGGTAGAACTTTTAACAAACGTATAGCTGCACATAAAAGGGCTTTCAATAATAGAAAAAGAGATTAGAGATATTATACGTGTCAAACTGCCATGCAGCTACGATAAAAATTGAGTTAAAACATTAAAAAAAATTATTTTTTTTTGGTTTGTGCCATTTATGGCACATGATGCGATAAAGGGTTAAAGACTATAAAGTGTAAACATATACCAAAAATAGAGCACTTGAGAAAGGCACTTTGTCGAAACAGCTGTAGTGATAAGATATTATAATAAATTTTGTGGAAGTTTTGATTTATTGTTATATAAAATGAATTTCCATCAAGTCACGGTCGAATCCATCACTTATTTAAAGGTTATTAACATTTATAAATCACTACAAAATAAGTGTTGTAACTTTTTTATGCAAAAAACTATGTTTTTTACTTTTTAATATTGTTAAGAAAACAAAACAAAATCACCTATATGTCTTCACGGATTTTTAATCAGCTACCCCTCATTTACCTGAGCTGAGTTTTTCAGCTATATTTCTTCATTGACTGGTGAAATATCATACCACTTTCCATGATGTTTAAGTTGTTCTGGGAGAAACATCTCTTGTGTTAACAAACTGCCAAATTGTATTTGTTTATTTTGTGATCTATGAATTATGTTCAATAAATAAGTTTGATATTTATAGACGTACTCTTACTTCTTTCTTTACTATCTTTGCATTTGTATGAATTATCACAATTTTCTTTTATCCTTGGTTATTGTTTGGCAAAAAGTTTTCTTTATTTTTCACCAGAGTAACTCCTACAATTCTATTATTTAGATTAAGCAATTTTTAAAGTACAAATAAAACAAAAATATTCATATAAAATTTAATCTTTGATAAAAACTCCAGATATATTACAAAACCATTCGATTTTTTTAAAATAATCGTTAGTGTCTATTTATTTTTCCTTTTCTTGAAAAATAAATACGTAAGAAATATTTGACCTCTATGCTCCAAATCGGCTGAGTAGACTATAAATTACGAATTGTAAACAAAAGTTCTCAAATATTTACAGACCGTGTAGACGATTTCTGTATAAACATGAAAATTTAGAAGGCTTACAGGAAAAGTTACTGTGTTTTCCTGGCAAAAGTGCTTTTTAATGTAGTTTACTTACTCTGAGATTAGCGCGTATACAAATTCTTATGTTATAAAGATTACATTTTTATTACATTATAATCATAAATAAACTACGTGTGTTTATTTATACTATTGTTTATTATACTATTTATCCATTTTGCGTGTTACAATGGATTATGAAATACACGAAGGTATGCTCTTTGATGCTGTGGGATTGCTGTTGTATGCAGTGGCATTGGAAAAAACTCGAAGGACAATAATTAGGCCACCAAGACGTTATAAAACAAGACCCATAAATCCTAACGAAAAATAGAGAATGCATACAATTTTTTTTAAAGGTGAAGACAGCAGATGCAAAGCAATTTTTCAAGTATACACGAATGATTGTTCCAGTATTTAATGAGTTATTAGGTCTTGTAAAAAGTAAAAATTCCAAGAGAAGAATAAAAGACAGAATATCAGAAAAAGAAAAGCTTCCCATAACATTGCAGTAAGTGATTTATCTTATCTGTTAGATAAATATCTCAAAATTATTCAAACAAAACACTTTCCTCAACAAATACCTACCACAAGGAGAAAGCATGCAAAGTTTGGCATGGTACTCGTATTATCAAATGCACTTAACAACAGTTCACAAATTATCCATGAAACTTGTAATGCAATATAAGAGGTACTTTCTCCAAACTATCTAAGATGTCTTTCGTCTAAAAAAAATTAAAGCATATTGCCAAGAGCTTTTTTGATCTCTGGAATTTTCCCAATTGCATAGGCGCCTTAGACGGCAAACACATAAACATACAAGCTCCTACAAAAACTAACTCTCTTTTCTTTAATGTATAAGAAAACTTTTAGTATCGTGTTTATTGCAGCTTGTGATGCTGAGCATGTGTTTACTTTGGTAGATATTGGATCCTATGGATCCCAAAGTGATGGGGGTATTTTTAAACATCGTCTGTTTGGTAAGAATCTTAAATCCAAAACATTAAACGTGCCTTTGCCTTTTGAAATTCCCTATTAAATTTATTAAATTTATAATAAATTGATATTAAATTTCCCTATGTGTTCGTTGCTGGTGAAACATTCCCCCTAAAAGGATAATGCGTCCGTATGCAAATAACAACTTTACACTGAAACAGCAGATTTTTAATTATAGACTTTCGAACACTAAAGTGTTATGTGTGGTCTCTATTACTATATGGCTGTGAGACCTGGACATTAAAACAGTATGACGTCAACAAATTAAATTAATTTGAAATGTGGATGTACCGCCGAATGCTAAGAATAAGCTGGACCAGCAGAACTACGAATGAAGAAGTACTGAGAGCAATGAACACACGCCCTCATCTGGTCAACACTATCAAAATTAGAAAGACGTCATATCTAGGACACATAATGTGCCATAGGGAATTTGAGCAGCTAGAGATAATATTAGAAGGCAAGATTGAAGGTAAAAGAGGAATGGGACGGAAGAAAAAATCTTGGCTACAAAACATCAGAGATTGGACCCACACAAGAGGAAATAAATTAATTTATCAAGCCCAGAACAGAGAGAAATTTGCCATATTGATCGCCAACCTCAACAGAGAATGCAATTAGGAGGAGGAAGAGGGCCTGCAGAACTATTGAAAAGACGTTTGGAATTTTAGTTGCCAGATGGCGAATTCTCAAGCAAACAATTATTGCTGATGTAAAAGCATGTGTGGTTCTCCATAATTTTTGCATACTCAAAACTAAAGAAACAACTGATATAACTCATTATTGCCCTCCCGAGTATGTAGATTCTGGAGATGAAGAAAATGTTATATGGCAGAAAGAGATCGATGAACCACTACAGTCAGTTAGACGTTTATCAGCTAGCAAGGCAAGATGGATCAATATTAAGCCACGAAATACCATGACAGATTATTTTGTATTACCTCAAGAAGAAGTTCCGTGGCAATTAGAAAGGGTATTGTCAGGATGAACACTCCAATAAGGATTCATTTTTATTTTGTTATGGGTGTAAATATGATAGGTTACTTATTTAGTTTGATTTTAATTAATTTTATTAACCATCAAATAAAAATTAAATAAATAGACAATATCTGTAATATCTATTATTGCTAATGATTAGTACCAAATTCGCTGACGAAATAATGACAATGCAGAAGGCACGCGGTGATGTTGTAAAGCCAAAGAATATCATCAAATATAATAAATATAAAAGCTTTATTGATATATCAGATCAAATAACAACGTAACTACCAAAAAGTAAAACAAAGGGGGTACTTACATGAGTCTTCTGGACAAACAAAACAGAAGAAGGTTCTCAAGCTATTTAAAATGGACATCGCTTAGAAGAATTTTTCTGCTGGATGAAAGAAAAAACACAAAAAGGGGTTAGGAACTTGTTTAAAAAAAATAAACAAAATGGTTTAGGGAAATAGGAATCTATCTTACTTTGGTAAGACTACTTGTAGGCAAAAGAAATGAAAATTGATGTCACTTTGGCCTCAGATGCAGAAATATTTAGAATCTAAAACATGCCAGCCACGTTGGGCGTCAAATTTTAACGGAAAAAATTAGAAATGAAAAATAGGCTTTACACTTTTGAAAACAGATTAAAATTTATGTGGTTACACTTTACAAATGTTACAATGTTACAAATAAAAATTGTTTATTTTTACATGAAAAAAATTTACAATAAAATGGTACTTGATGACACTAGAATGTTATTTCTTCTCCTTTATAAATTTCTGGGGTTGAACTGGACTTACACTGCAAACACAAACAAATGCATCTCCAAACTGCAAAGATAGTATCAAATAGCTTAAGACAAACAAAATGAGGTTGGAAGTTGGGCACTGGACGCAAACTTTGAAACTTGGCTTCCTTAAAAACTGGAACACCTGTGGGTATCTTTCAAAGTTGTTGTAAACGCCGTTTTACACATATTTCAGATGAGAGACGACATAAAAATAAAAAACAGTGATTACTCTTTCAAAATTGACACATTACATTGAGTATACTTGACTTTTGTCAATAAATTTGCCGGCTTCTCTTCCGACTAAACACACCGCCGTCTGCACTCAACAAAATCTCTACCAAACCTGCTTAACTCTACTTACTGCACAATTAACTGCCACAATACTACACATTTTTCCATGATAAAAGACTAAAAACGAAAAAATTAAGAATTTGAAGAAAAATTCGGACTCCAATAAAACTAAACGCATTTACCAGCGGCCGGCCTTACCGAGTGTGAGTATTTTTAAAAATCATTCGTCCAACTTGGTATAAACTTAACCTATACGGTTAAATTCCTATTTATTTGACGCGCATAATATCCTAAAGTGGCTCTCGATCAAAAAAATACCGAAGAAACATGCATCTGTGATATATAAACAAACTTTAAAATATGCTAATTATTAATTCTCGGCGACGCAAAAGGATTGAAATAATATTTCGGTGTTTTAACTTATACAAGGTGATTTGAAATGCTACAACGTAAAGGAATAACATGATACAGAAAATTATCGATGGAGCTCTTGAATGGCACAGCACTTATAAATGCCTATGTCGCGCATCAAAGCATTGCTAATGAAAGCATGACAATTACCAAATTCAAGGAAGAGGTAATTCGGGGCCTATTGGGAGATTTTATTATTACACAAGTCATTATGGAAAATAGTCACAAACTCAGCGATGTTAGTCGTGCAGGCAGACGACGATCTACAACGTGTTACGCAGAAATGGTAGAAGAGGAAAGAAGGCAAGTAGCACAGAGAAAAGCAATCAACTTGAACCAACACCTCATTGACATGTGATGGCTCTAAAAAATTCTATTGCCTTGGCTGTTTTTTGTTATACATTCCGTGACAAAAAATTAAATTAGTACTTTGGATACAATTTTGATTTAATGTTATTACGTTTTGTTTTATGAAAATAAAGCTTATGTTGCCTAAAATGTGTTCTTACTATGAATATATAACAAAAAAATATAAATACGCAATTGTTACTTCCTGCTAGATCACGCGGCCCGTATATAACTTTTATGTGTGAGTCCGTGTTGGCCTCTCATGGCACTTAACCTGTTAATAAACAGAAGAAAGACCTTATGCACGTGAGGGTGAGGGACTGGAAAAGTAAATTACACAACAGAAGTGAACGGAGAAGCATTGTTCATCAGGTTCTCCAGAGCAGTTAAGACCGTTGTATATTCGCTCCGTGCGTGACTGACGCGACACCTACCGCCTTCATCTGACAGTTTTGGACCTACCAATTTTCAGGTTCAACATATGACACTAACGACATATGTTTGACATTGTTAAATACAGGCGAAATTGACATTTATTAATAATTAACTTTTTAATTGTATTTTTTCAGTTTATGTACGAAATAAATGTAGTATTAAAAACTGGGTTTCTCAAAATTCATCATAATATATCTTTTTAAGCCCAAACGGAAAAGAAAAGTTAAAAATCTAGTACTGGCAAATCAAGTTTTTCACGTGAAAGAGCATATAATTAAAAACAGTAATAGTAAAAGTTATAATATAAAAGCTAAAGTCATCAGGCACCCTGCAGTTAGCTCGAAGCCTTATAAAATATCATTTAAGGTAAATTATTTAAATATTTCAATTGTATAAAAATGAGGTTACGTGATATTTCCTTTTTCATATTAATAGCACGGATCCATCTTTTTCTTTTCTCTAATTTATATGTAATCTTTGGGAACCTATAAAAACTACACTTACTATTTTTGCTATTATTATCCCAACCAAATACGCAACATGTATTTGCACACATTTTTGATAAAATTTATGCGTAAAAAGATAGTGTCCAATTTTGTCATATTTCGCCGCTACGCACGCTGGCATCGTTTCAAGGTACCCCTACCATGGTCACGCACGGAGCGAATACTAAGTTTGAGTTTTGTTTAAAATAATGGTAATTAATTAATCGTATGATTGTATTTTATAAAAATACCCTAGGTATTAATAGCATGTTGTGCGTATTAATAAAATTATTTTCTATTACATATACACTTCTCCAAGAAATTAACGCACCACTTTGAAATATTAAAATATTTTATTAGCGTTAATAAAAATTTCCATTGTAATGTTTATATATGGTGTGGGGTGGTATTTCTTTATCCGCACGTACGGACCTAGTGGTCATACAAAATGGAACTGTTACAGCTGAAAGGTACATATTGGAGATCCTGGGGCAACATGTAGTACCATTCGCTCCTTATATCGGTGAAAATTTCTTACTAATGCAAGATAATGCCAGACCTCACGCTGCACATATCGTCAGAAATTATCTAGAAGAGGTAGAAATTAACACTATGGAATGGCCAGCACATAGTCCAGATTTAAATCCGATTGAAAATCTCTGACATATCCTTGGTAGGGCGATTAAGAGCGATACCGATCCAACCAAACAACTTACAGGAAGTGGTATAGGGCTGATCCAGATTTGGAGAGAACTAGACCAAAATGAAATACGGCAATTAATTTTACGTATGGGCCAACGATGTGAGGCTGTTATACGTAGTAGAGGTGGAAACACTCGTTATTAAGACTTTTTTCATATTTTAGTTTACTTTTCTTATTATTATTTTTTTTAGAATTTTCCGTTTTATTTTTTTTTTCTCCTGTACTTCAACATTTTCTGATGATTAGACAAATTGTTATAATTACTAATAAAATGTAGAATAAATCTGGTGAAGTTTTATTTTTTATCTTTTGTCTGTTTAGAAATAAAATTGATTTATTGAAGTGGTGCGTTAATTTCTTGGAGAAGTGTATTATTGTAATTCAATAGATCTGAATGCGACGAAAAATACTTAAAACTAAATAATAACTAGTATACTTCCTCCCAGTTTCAATGAATTACTGTGTCTAATACTAAATTTTGTATCTACTCCTATTAAACAATTAAATACTTTTACCTTAATCTATTTACCCAAAACGTTATAAATTAATCTACGGAACATTTCTCCCAAATCGCAAAATGTAAAATATTCAAAGCATCCGTCTCGTCTTAATCCTCGTGTCTGCATGGATGCCTCCAGAAAATTTTCAAATATCGACCAGTCCCCATGATGAGTTACGAGAAAGGCCCCTATTTTGTGAATCGAGTTCAAAATGTGAAGTAATATTCACATATGAGAGAATGTTATCCACCTCCGCGCGGTTATCTCTTAACCGAATGTTTGCAGGGGGATCATAAATTTACCCTTTATTAGTGTATACTAAGGGGAATAAAATTATTAAGAACGTCCTCATTATAATATTAATTTTGAAATACCTAAGCAATATTTTTTCTAAAAATTAACTCTAACAGTTTTATAGATTAGTCAATATACAAATTTGCAATCTCATGCGTACCGAACCACTTTTACCCTTCCCTATAGACAATCGCTGGTACGCTCCCCATTCACCTCTTAGCCAAAGAACGGCAGATGTTATATAATAACCGGAACGGTCACTTACCCCAGGTAAAAGCGACTGTGAGAGAGCAACTACTAGCAGAATGGCAGAGGGAATGGGAGGCACAGACTACAAAAGCTCAATGGACCAAAACGCTAATCTATGATGTGGTGGCTTGGTACAGCTGTAAGTTTAAACGAGTGAATTATTATTTTACACAATTTCTGACCGGACGTGGATCTTTTAGGTCTTACACATACGATATCAAGAAAACCAACAACGACATATGCTCTACATGCGGTGAAAGGGACGAGTCTGAGCATTGCATCTTCTGGTGTAATGTTTTCGCCCCCGAACAAAATAGGCTTAGTAACAGGATAGGGTTGACAACGCCCAACAATATTATACAGATAGCTATGATCAACAAGAAGAACTTCAAAATCATAATAGACCACATAACGGAGATCATGAAAAGAAAGACCATATTTGAAAGGGCTGAACAAGCCGGGTGACAGAGGTTTTTCTCGCACCACACAAGGGGATACCTATAAATAAATTTATCTTTATCTCACTTTTTTCTGCTTTGAATATACCTATAGGAGATACACCTGTTACCTATAAAGAACCTTTATTCTTAATTCTGTTCGACTTAATATACCCAGAGCAGCTACACCGGATATATACGTCACACATATTAGAATAATAATTAAATAGACAACAATAGTAAAAAAATTACTTACGCATATTTACCCCACACAACTTTTAATGCACTTTCCCCCCATTCTTGGTACTCAGCGACAAGAACTCCTTTAGAACGAAAACTACAGTGAAAAACTAATCTGTCCTAATCTTGTTCCGATAGGAACCAGCTTCCATATCGACAGGTAACCAAAGACACTAAATGTGTAGACTTTTCTCTCTGTTTCATCTTCCTCTTCTTCTTCATTCTATAATAACATCAGTTTTCCTAACCCCTTTCCCATTTTCCTTCCGGAAATGAACCATACCCTCCCTAGGTGTATGCCGTTATTAGGTATACATCGTAGGACAAGCCCTAAGACCTTCTACAAGAACACCCTTCCAGGCTGCGCGGGATGTCCCCATGTTTCGTTCTCTAATGAACTTGTCCGGGGATATTCAGCGTCGAAGAGGAGATGGTTTTAGTTGGTAGGCGACCTGACAGGGGCGCACGATGGGGGCCCGGATTTCGTGTCAACTCTGTGCCGCTCTTGTGTTGTCTTGCCTTCAGGTTGAATCCAACAGTACTAGGGACACCTTCCCTATTCGATTTCGAATCTTTTACTCTGAGATAGCGCGTGATTTCGAATCTTTTCACCTCATTCCAAAAAAAGATTGTCTGTTTTAGGGCGTATCCTCATAGGTTCAGAAAGACAGATACAGATAAATGTCTACTACTGCGAATATTCCGATACTGTTACTCACAGAATGCTGGAGTGTAATAGATGTACAGTGGAGAGAAACATAATGTATATAGAAATAGGTATGAACCCCGTGATGTGTAATAAGATGATCGTGAACATGACGGGACAGTAACGAGGGATGAAAAAGTGTTCACAATTACACTCGAACAGTAATTAAAAAGAAAGAAGAAGAAGAAAAACCACCAACCAGGACGAACCACAGAACAGTCTTAAAGCGACCATCCCACTTTCGGGGTACGGTACGTGCGACAGTCCGATTGTTTACAAGTAAGAGAGGGTAGTTTTAGTTGGTAGGCAGGATAGCCGATACCTGAATCTTTGGCACTCGCTATCTTACTCTGAGATAGCGCG
>NW_027313633.1:0-20551 GCF_040954645.1 Diabrotica undecimpunctata | reverse complement strand
ACGCGCTATCTCAGAGTATTAAGAGTAAGAATTTTTACTTTAAATAAGAGAATAGTTCATAAACAATTTTCTAATAATCATTAGCACTGTATCTGACAAAAAAAATCAGCCCAGTGGTAGCGTACTGGAGCAGAACGGAGAGGCGCACGCAAAATATTACCTAATCTCATTTTTATTGAGCGGTCAGTCAACAGCTGGACGAACGTTACGCGTTACGATGCCGTTGTAATAAGCGTCGCATCGGTATGTAATAGATAAAGAGCTAGAAAAAAAATTATATCCAATAAAAATTTCTACTTGTTGTGTATTTTTTGTTTATTTAATCTCCTAATTCTTCCCAGCTTTTTTCTCGTTTTCTGTTTTTATCTTCTTTTGTATAATATTGCTAATTTTTATATATTTTTATTTTGTGTTTTTCGTATTGTTTTATTTATTCTGAGAAATTTTGTTCTTTTCTTACTACTTCCCTGGAATTTCTTTGCTCCACATAGGGTTTTTTCTGTTTCTTATGTCTATATCAGCAACACTTCTAGAAGCCCTAGTAGGTGCAGACTGTAATTTCAACAATATTACAAATTTTTTAAAAGACATTAATATGTACCACAAAATTTAATAAACTTACGTAATCTATTAATTTGTCGCTAACGGCCATTTAGTCGATGCGATTATCTAAATAAAAAAATGAAATTCCACTTAGCTTGAGAGTATTTAAAATAGCAAAAAATTCGGTAGAAAACAGCCAAAAAATTGATTTTATCATTGTTTCTTGGATTCGCCAAGAAAACGCTGCTAACATATTCTAGAATCATTTCTTGAGAAAGATCCACTACTGAAAATTTCCTTAATACTCCTGTGGCAAGTGAATTCAGTCAAGGACCCGTATTTGCTTTTTCGATGATTCCAAAGGATCTGTCGCAAGGTAAGAAACTATGACCCGGTTCTGGGGTAACAATGCACTATGGAGTTAAACTTATCGATCTTACCCACGACTTAACCACTTTTTGCATTAAAGACCAAGGGTAGATGAGTTAAAAGGTAACTATATTTTCATTATTACTTGATTGATTTATTTCATTTTGGCACCAAGATAAAATTTGAGTCAAATGGTATACATTACTAGATTTCGATAAAATGATGACTTATCCCCTTTTTGCACCAAGGTCTCTAAATATATATTTGGAGACTTGTTAATAAAAATTTTTTATAGTTATTTGAAGAAACTCTAAATCCAAAAATGTTGAATAACAATATTTTATTAAAAATATTTTGTGACGATACATCTACTGCGCTCATCGACTTTCGTACTAAATTCACAATTGTATGTGGCGAGTTTAACGCAAAAATAGGAGTAAAAGAAGCAGAGCTATTGCTATTACCATCCTTGGAAAAATTCGGTTCCCAGAAAGAAATGACCGAGGAAACGCTACTAGGATTCCTACTCCAAAATAATTGATTTAGTATGGACAGTTTCTTTCACAAAAAGATCCACAGAAGATGGACCTGGTAAAGTCCAAACGGTTAGAACAAGGAACGAAATCAACTACATCATAAGTGACAAAAAAACAAATAATTAAAGATGTAACAGTACTCAACAAGTTCACCACAAGCAGTGACGACAGAATGATATGAGCGAAAGTCCAAATCCGATATCAACCAGTATCTGGCACATATCAATAATAAGCTACTACTGCATGAAACCTCTGAGAACGATCTTAACGACTTGAATAATAGACCCTTACAAGAAAGTCACTGAGTGCACAGTCCTAAAAGAAAATCAGATAGTAAAATAAGTCCATATACTAAAACGCTGCTGGATTAAAAAAGACAAATGAGAAATGATAAGGATGCAGACAGCCACACTCTAAGAAAAATGAATAAAACTGATTCGAATGCAATCAGGAGAGAAAATAACAGCCTAAAAGTTCTACGTAGGCAGCTAACGAATGGGAAAATGCGAAATTTATAAATTAAGAAACAAGTAAAATGAAATATTATCACTAAAGACGAGTTCATACAGGTTGTCGAAGAGTTTGACAAGGAATTATATGGAAGTAGATGAGAACATTAAACAGTAATACAAACAGCCATTTCAAAGAAGATCATGAATAAAGGTTCCGAATTAATGCCAGACATAAAGGTATATGAGATTCGGCAAGCATTAAGACAAATGGAAAATAACAAGGCCCCAGGAGAGGATAGAATTGTAATGGAAGCTATGGTAAATGAAGGAGATATGCGATTAAATAAATTAGGTAAACTGTTTAATTTTTGTTTGCAGCGAAGAGAGGCGCCAAAAGAATGGAACAATGCTATAACCATCCTTTTGCATAAAAAAGAAGATAGAACGGACCTAGAAAATTATAGACCTATTAGCCTGTTGAACCACATATACACGCTCTTCACTAGGTTAGTGACATCAAGATTGGAGAAAAAATTTCTACCTTCTACCTTTCTACTTCTAGATTTCTACCAACCAAGAGAGCAGGCAGGATTCCATTCAGATTATGGTACCAATGATTACCTCCATCCAGTAAAGACACTCATTGAAAAATCTATAGAATACAACTATTCATCTCAAGTCCTCATTTTCATAGATTTTCATAAAGCGTTCGACACGATCGAAATAACACGATAAGATACACGATAAAACTCGGCCAATAAAAATAAAACGTGGAATAAAGCAAGGAGATACATTGTCACCGAAATTATTTATAACGGCATTCGAATATGCCTTTAAGATGGTCAATTGGGGCCACAGAAGAGTAACAATAGACGGTGAAAAGCTTAACCATTTCCGTTTCGCAGATGAGATTGTTCTTATCACAGATAATTTAGTAGAAGCCACAGATATGAGGGGTGTAAAATCAAAGTCGGCAATCTCCCCATTTCCATAATTTTGGGAAACCGCGAAAAACTGTAGAAACTAACAAACTTAAATTAAAATAATAAAACTGATGATGAATCATATAAAATTTTCGTTTGTGGTCGGATGTACACAAATAGGCGCTTAAAAAAATTATTTATTTTCCTTTTTTTTAATATTTTAGTTTGGAGATTGCCGTTTTTGTTTGCAATGCTTGGAGATTGACGGATATGAAAATGATCTATAAGGATATTGCCAGTTTTGAAACTAATAAAACGTCATTGTGCGAGTTAGATAATAAAAATATATTTTGATATTGAAAAATAATACAATATGTAAAAGTAATTTATATGCATATCACTTAAACTAAAATATCCGGAAGTTCAGGTATATATTCACAGGTTCGACAGACTCTAACTCTGAAACAGGATTCTCCAGGTTCTCGTTTCCTTTTTGTTCATAACGTTGAAAAAACTCTTTATAATAGTTAAGCTGATCAAGTTGGGTTCAGTCTAAACCAAAATGTTTGGTCAAAAGATTTCGCACATCACGCAGTTTTAAATTATTTACTTTGTGAGCATCGGAGATAACTTTTTCTGGATTGATCATGCCAATCTGTTTTCCTTTTCGTGCAATACTGACAAAAGTTCCAAAATCATTTTTGTAATGAAGTTCACCTCGTATTAAAACATTTCCTGTCCTACATCGTTTTAAAATGTACCTTTTACAGTTCTCAAATTGAAAACCCCATGCTCCTACTGGTTTAAGAAACTCCTGAACAGCAGACTTCCAATCGTAAACACAGCTTTGCTTCATATCAATGATAGTAGAAGATTCGGAAATAATTTCCTTGTATTCGTCAGGTGCCGTTATTACTTCTCTTTTTCGTAAATTCTTCTCAATTTGTGTTCAAAATCAGTGTTATTATAAGTCGATGAAAGACTGCAGAGGAAATTTCATTTGATCCCTTTGCCAAACATGTCCTCAGTCCAATAGTATGAAAATACATTTTCTTTTGAGAGTGGAGACTTTGAGGAATCTTCAACAACAGTAAAGTTATAAAAATAAAGATGTCTTTAATAATAAGCACTTTGATCAGGAACTTTGGGGAGGACCAAATTTTTTTGGCAGTCAAACGACAAAGTAACTAGGTCTTCTCTGTTTTCTTGAAGAAATTGGAAAAATGCTTTGGCTCGAAGTTTGTGGAGTCGTTTTTCAGTCATGAGTTTAATTTTAGATTGCTCATTTTTCTCGTATTTAATGCGTTCACTTAGCTCTAAACACTTTGAACAAACGTCTGCTCTTGGGGTTTTAAAGCTCAAATTGTATTTTCTGTTAAATATATAGCGAAAATACGATCTCTTTACAGTCTCAGATGGAATTGTCGGAGCAGTGTACATTGAATACAATTTAGAGACGTTGAGTTCAGATGGAAGGTACATTCTTTTCGTTACTGAACAGCAATAATGGGATTCAGTACATTTTAATTGGTTTATAAACTTTTGCACCCCTTCCAGCTTGTCCTGATATTTCGCAGAATTTCGATCACCACCTCTGCGTTCAATCGGTATTTGGCCTGTTTCAGTAAATCGTTTTGTCAAGTAGGAAAGCCTTTGTTTTGTTATTCCTAGCACGTTCAAAAAAGCTGATTGGCACACTGGAATTTTCTCCTTGGATAAAAAATTACTAATGAAACATTTTACCTGGTGCTTCTTGGAGAATGCTTTTCATTTTTCGGCCGACGCCGGACAGTACGATTCACAGTGTAGTATTTCGGGCATCTTGAGTCGCTTTATCTTTGGTCTCATAGAATAGGCTATGAAATTTCTGTATATCGTTCATTTTCAGCAAGCAGCACTTATATGTTTTTGAATTGTGCCCACATGTTGGGTATTCTGGCATATTCTTCGCAGAATATCTACAACAAAAAATAGTTATGAACATATGTACTGAAGTGGGTTCAAATTTTAACAAATTTTTAAGAAAAATGAAAATAAAAAACAAAATTTACAACCGGTTTTAAATGGAATCATAACATTCACAAAAGTACTCACCTTAGACGTTTTGCAACATTTTTCTTCCATTTTTCAGGTTGTCTTATCCGCTTCCGTGCCTTTGTTGGTGTGACAGGAGATGCATTAACTTCCATGATAAAAAATTAATACTTTTTTTGTATGTAAAACTAATTTCTTAGACACAATATAGTTTAGGAAAAGCACAAAAACAATGTAACGTCTCCCAAAACTAAAACAAACTATAATATCACGAACACGATATTACGGCAAATTTAACTATGTGTTGATCACGTGCGAGCGCTACGTGGTTCTTATTGGCCGAAGCGGAGATTGTCGTGTTTGGTAGGCACTCAGCTATGAAGATTGCCACTTTTGATCCCAACACGAATTTTTCACTGCGATTTGTATAAGGGATACGACCGCTTTTGGTTCTTACAAATAGTTTTTTCCTAACAGGTAATAAAAAAACGCAACAGGACGGCGTCCCTAACTCAAAACAAGAAAAAGTGGAGATTGCCGCTTTTGATTTTACACCCCTCATATGTTAAATGAATTGGACATTGCATTTTCGAAGGTGGGCCTCAGAATGAACTTGACCAAAACTAAGTTTATGACTAGACTTCGGCAAATATGCATATTGCATATTTTGCATATTGTGCATATTTTATGCAAATATTTCATATTTTGGCATATTTGTATAAAAGTTTGCATAAAGTGCATAAAAGTTCAGATTTTTATACTGTATTTGAAAATTTTTAAACATAACAATTTATTTCAATTCTTGTATAAAATTTTGTAGTCATTTTAATCAAGAAATGATCTAAGTACGTAATCTCTACAGGTACAAAACATTTACAATTTCAAAGAAGATCAATTTAAGTAGCCCTCAACATTCTTAGAAAGTCTCGGGTCACTGAGGCATTCAGTTATTGGATAATCGCTAAGGGTTCGCTCATTTGCATTTTATGATCTAATCCCCAAATCTATCTACAATTTATTGTATCTTAACAGCAGGTAAACGGCTAATAGTTTTGTTCCTAATTTAGGGATTTTCCAAAATCTCCCAGTTTATTGAATTATGGTACCTAAACATTTCTAATTTGATGCTCAGATTTGTAAATCATTTTTGTTTTGATATTCAACGCGTAAACACTCGTTGTGCGTAACAAAAAGGAAGATTGTGATTTTATAATGCCTAAAACAACCAGTGCTTCAACTTGGATTAAACCTTATAAAGAGCTGTCTATGGATATGGGAAAAATCTACTGTTCAGTCTGTGGCAAAATTGTAAGTATCTAATATTTTCTATTAAATATCTAATATTTCATACATACAGGGGTGTTTCCAAATGACACTTACAACGTTTTGACTGTAGATACTTCTCGAAAAATTGAACAAAACGATATAGTTAATGAGGGGTCAAACTTATTTACTTTTCGAGATACAGGGTGTTAAAATTAAAAAAAATTAAATTCTTTTAGTTAATAACAACAATAACTTTAAAACCAATAAACGTATTTACTTGAAATTTAGTACTCGTAGGTTGTTTTTAAATGAAAAATAGCTTCCTTTAGTGAGAAAAAATTGTCCATGGTACAATACAATGGTGTGTATTTAGAAAAATTTTTCACCTTTACTTTTTTTTATGAAGTCAGCTATTCTAAAACACAATGATTTTTATTGTAATTGAATTAACAAAAAAAAAAACTTTTGTTGAATTTTAAAATAAGTTATATGATGTACTATTGGTTTAGTAACAAAAACTAATTTGTGGATTAATACTGCATTTAAAACACTTATCATGTGAGTGTTTATAGTGAGTGTTTTTTTTTCCAAACCAGTTATTTGATTAGCCAAAAACACCTTGTATATTTTTATATTTTAAAGGTTGGGTTAAAATAAAGGTTTTTATTTTTATTTATAGATAGCATGTGAGAAGAAATTTCAGATAGACCAACATGTGAGAACTGCTTCACACATTGCAAAAAAAAGGAAAAATAGGAGGAAAACATCAAACTTCAATGGCTAAATGTTTCCAATCTACTTCAAAAAAATTAGATGAGCAAGAAACTTTTAATGAAGACTTGTGTCGCGCATTAGTGTCTGCAAATATAGCGCTTTCAAAATTAGCAAATGTAAATTTTAGTTCGTTTCTAAAAAATATTGCAAACTTAATGTTCCAAGTGATCGGTCTCTAAGAAGAAATAATGTGAACGGGCTATACTCGTCGGTGTTAATTAATATTAAGGAAGAAATTGCAGATAATTATTTATACATATCTGTAGACGAAACCACTGATTCCTCAGGAAAGTATATTGCTCGTTTATTGATTGGTGTTCTTAAAGAAGATACCTTACCAAAATCTCATCTTATTTCATGCCAGCAACTTGAGAAAACAAATGCTTTAACAATTTCGCGTTTTATACAAGAAACATTACCAACTTTTTTTCTTCCGACAACTATTCCTTCTAATAAATTACTGCTTATTTTATCGGATGCTGCTCCTTATATGGTGAAAGCAGGACAAAATTTAAAAATATTTTTCCCAGATTTAATACATGTTACTTGTGTAGCGCATGGATTAAACAGAGTTGCAGAGGAAATACGAAAAAAGTTTCCTCTTGTAAATACCATGATATCCAGTGTCAAAAAAGTATTTCTTAAATCTCCCATAAGAATTCAACTTTATAAAGAAATGCTACCTAACATTCCTCTTCCACCACAACCTATTTTAACGCGATGGGGGAACATGGTTAGAAGCAGCTAATTTTTATGCAGATCATTTTGTTAAAATAAAGAACATAATTGATACGTTAACAGATGAAAGTTCCCAATCTCTTTTGGATTCTAAACAAACTTTTCAGAGTAACTTGCTTCAACAAGAACTTTCATTTATAAAATCAAATTTTAGTTTTGTTCAAAAAACAATTACTCAGTTAGAATCACCAAAACTGTCATTGTTCGAAAGTACAGCATTAATAAAAGAATTTGCGTCATGTTGTCGGAACGTTAGAGGTAATATTGGAAAAGATATTTTAAAAAAATTTGAAGCTACTATGGAAAAAAATAAAGGTTACCATATTCTTTCTGAAGTAGTCAGTGTTCTAGCTGGAAATATTTCGGAAACAATTAATTTAGAACCAAATGTTTTGGTTAGTTTGAAAAATGCTCCCGTTACATCAGTTGATGTTGAACGAAGTTTTTCCATATATAAATATATGTACTCAGACAGAAACCACAAGTTTTTGTTAGAAAATTTTGAACACCACTTGGTCATTTATTGTTACCATAATTCTAAATAAGTTTATTCATACTTAAAAATGATGTAGTTACTTAAAATAAATGTAAATCTTAATGAATAGTAGGAAATATTTAGTTATGTACACTTTTTTTTTTTAAATAAAATTGTTACTATTTTACGATTTTTTTATTTTCGGGTAAACACGTGCATATTTATGCGCATATTTTCTACATTTTTATTTGCATATTTGCCGAAGTCTATTTATGAGAAAAATGGTCCTCAATAACTATTTAACTATTCAAGACAAAGTGGTAGAACTGGTGGAGAAATATACGTATTTGGGTCATGAAATAAGAATCAGCAGGGATAGCCAAACATACGAATTACTTTAACGTGGGCAGTCTTTAAAAAACTGCATGACACACTTAGGGCTCACATACCAATTAGCCTCAAAAGAAAAGTATTTGACCAATGTCTATTACTGGTCATGACCTTTGGGGCAGAAACTATGACTCTAACAGAGCAGACAAACGTAGTAGAGGAAGACCACCTACACGTTCGACCGACGACATTAATCACCAAAAATTGGCAACAAAGAGCATAAAATCGTAAAGAATGGAGGAGTTTAAGGAAGGCCTTTGTCCAGCAGTGGACGTGATAAATGAAGGCTGGATGATGATGATGATGATGATGATTAAAATTTTTCCATTTTTGACTAAGAAAAAGTATCTTCAAATTTTATCGAGGTAGGTAGGTACTTCCAATCTTAATAAGTCACACTGTATAATATATTTGTTAAAAAATTTAAATTTGTAGTTGCTTTTAAAATAGATATTTAAAAGACTTTTTAGAATATTATGAGTATTATGACTATTAATTTAAATAATTAATTTTTAAAGCAAGCCTTAATTATAGTTAATTGTTGAGTGTATTAAAAAATTCTTATTCTCTTGAATTTTTGGTGTCAGCTCTCAGTCTATAACGTTAACGCCGCGGCAGAATTACGCTGATTTTTGTTGACAAAATGTACGGCTACATTATTAATGAGCAGAGTACAACGTCAACTCTAGGGGTATTAATATTTTGATGAGATACTGAAGCTTGTCAATGTTATTGTTTCAATCATGTTTTATGGGTTTGATGTTTTTGATGAATGGAATGGATTGCTACTTTTTTCAAAGGGAACGGTTTATGTAGTTAAATTTTTTTGGTTGTTTCAAATTATCTTTTTTGTTTGGAAACGACACAGCGCTGTTGTATTGTATGCATCGGACGGATTCTGTGTTTCATGTTGTTGTTGTCAATATGTAGAATTTGCTGGATAAAAAGTGATCGATTCATTAAATGACTAGCGAACTACTCACACTAGATAAAAACTTTAAAAGCAAAAAAAAAAACTATGTAATATGTATATAGTACAACTGTACTTAAAAACCTGTTAATATAAATATAAATATTGTTATGATCCGAAGATGTAGAGGGTTTAAACAGAGAATAGGAAAAATAAACCAAAGTTATAAAAAATTGTTATTTCTATAGGTTAGTTATATATTATATAGTATTATAAGTTATATACATTTATTAAGGATTTATATGGTAAATGTTTAAATTTAGAATATTTTCTTTAGTATTAGATTTAAAATATGTAAAATCGGCAATTTGATTAGTTATTAAATTCATGGAAGAAGCCGTTTACCTGTTTTTCCAGTATTAAAAACTTTCTCAGTTCTTGCCATAGTTGTTTTTACAATGATGGCAAGAATCTGATACTGTGTAGTATGATTTTTTACGTCAACAAATAAAAAGTGAATGTCTTGGTTCCTTTATACTTATATATATATATATATATATATATATATATATATATATATATATATATATATATACATATATATATATATATATATATATATATATATATATATACATATATATAACGATGTTATTACAGCTGCCGCCGTTTCTCGCAACCTAGCTTCCAGCGCTTGCACCTTTTACTTCTTGTCTCCACGATCTTCTTGGTCTTCCCTTTTTCCTGCGGTTGGTGGGGATCCACTGTAACATTCTCTTTGACCATCGTTGATCATTCATCCTTTCTACATGGCCATACCATTTCAGTCTTTTGCATTCTATAGTTTCCAGGACGTCAATGTCTATGCCCATACGCTCTCTGATTTCAGTATTTCTTACTCTATCTCTTCTAGTGAGTTGGCAACATCTTCTCCAATAATTCATTTCCATTGCTTTTATTTTGGATGCGTCATTTTTATTTATTACCCAAAGCTCTGAACCATATGTAGCAATGCTTTCTATACTTTTGTATATCCTAATTTTTGTGTTTCGGGTGATGTGGTTATTCCAAAGTATACTATTCAGTTGACGTATTGCTGAATTTCCTTGACCAATTCTAGTAGCTATTTCTTTTGTATTCCGACCATTGTTTGTAATGTTTACACCGAGATATTTATAGCTATCAGTATTTTGAATTTGTTTGCTTCCTAGTTCTAAGTGCTTTCCTTCACCTCCCACTACTACGTACTCTGTTTTTGATGGATTAATTGATAAGCCCCACTTAGTATATTCTTCATCTTTTTTTCGTAACATGTAGTGGATATTATCTTGATCTTCTGCAAGTATTACTTGGTCATCAGCAAAATGCAAGCTGTACAGTGTATGGTCTCCAATTTTAACACCCATAGGTTCACATTTTCTTTTCCAAATATCCAAAACCCCCTCCAAATAAATCTTAAAGAGTGTAGTGTAGGTGCAATGCAGCAGCCTTGGCGAAGTCCTTTGGTCACTTTTATCTTTTTTGTCACTTTTTGTCCAATCTTTATTACACTCGTCATATCATCATACAACTCCCTTACAGCATTAATGTAAATCGGTGGAATATTCTTGTCTTCTAGCACCTGCCATAGCTTGGCTAATGGGACACTGTCATACGCTTTTTGAAGATCAATAAATACCTGTATACTTTTCTTTGTTTAGTTGAAAGTAAAACGACAAATATTTAGATCGGAAAGATCTTGTTGCTGGTTATAAGCTGGATATAATATAGCTGAACGATTAAGGACGAAAATGGCCTGTTTTTTTTTAACGAGATATTTAAACATTTGAAGTTCCAAAAACTAAATATATTGATGAGAAAATTATATGATGTATAAATATTGACATTTTGAGATACCAGGGGCATTGAAAAGTTAGTAGACATGACAGAATTTGAAAAGTAGAATTTGAGAGCCAATTATTTTGATTTTTGGAATAAAAACAAAACAATAAACAGAAATAAACGGTCGTTATATTAATATAAATTATTTAAAAACAAGAAGAGAGAAAACGCGATAGAAAATTAGAGAAATGTAAAATAAAGAACGTTCTATACAACGTAACAAAAAGTAAAAAAGTAAAAAGTAAACGAGAACTGAACTTTTAGCTCAAAATTCTACGTTTTCTTCTATTTCATATGGTTCATTTTTTTCTTCTCTCAGTTTTTTAAAGATTTTTACGAATAGTCGACAAAAGGTTCTAATTATTGAGATAGATCTCGTATTTCCGCTTCTTTCCAGATTTTTGGGATTTCCTAATATTATTTACGTCTCTAACGAAATAGTAACATCATTTATCACCAGACTAACAAACCAGTAAGTTGCTTAAGCATTTTAAATAATAAAGAAAGGTCAAACAGTAGTACCATATGATATTCTTGAAAAAGTGTGGACAGCTTTAAAGGAGACAGGAATAAGTTAACTAACAGTTTTATTTAACAGAATTTTAAAAGTGAGATAGATGTCATACGAATCGAGAAGCAGTATATTAGTACCAGCTTACAATAGACGGAGTAATTGATAGACGAATACGTGAATAAACTACCTTCCTAGATATAGTAGGCGCATTTAATCTTTATGATGCACCATCATCGGGAGGGATATCCGCTACCATGAAATTGGATCAAAGCAATACTGAAAAATAGGCTGGTAGCAATAGGCTAAGGGGTGTCCACAAGGAGGAGTTTTTTCTCCTCTCCTGTGTTCACTCCTGGTGGATGACTTGGTTTAGCTCTTTGACGCACAAGAGGTGGATGTGTGCTTATACCGATGATCTAGTAATTATGGTAAGAGGAAAATATGGTAATGTTCTATCCAGCACACTCCAAAGAACATTAAATATCCTTACTAGTTGGTGCGACGGAGAAAAACTTATCCTAGTAAAACAGTAACAGTAAGTTTTACAAGAGGACGGAACCTAGATAACATCTGTATACCCGCTCGCTCTGGAGAACCTGTCAAAGAGGCGAATGAGTTCATATATCTAGGAGTAATTCTTAATAGGCGGCTAACAATTAAACGCCCACTTGGTAAGAATAACCAACAAAGCAAAACTTTTCCTTTGGAGATATCCTGGCTATACATGACTTCAGTCAGGCCTATGATTACATATGGCGCACTAATATGGTGGTTTAAATGCCAACAGAAGACCATCAAAGAAAAGCTGAATACGCTTCAACGAAAATAATGCTTAATGATATCAAAAGCGATGTGGACTACCCTAACCCCTGCTTATATATGTAATGGAGGGAAGTCATGCTTAACCTTCCTCCATTACATATATAGATGAAGAAGAAGGCGATGGTGGGAGCGTACATAAAGCAAATAAAATGCAAGAAAGCCTGGCAAAAAGATATTGTAATCAAATCAAATCACCTGGAAATGGCACCAGATGCAATACCACCTAAATATAATTTCAAAAAGCCGTTTACCGTCGTCTTTACAAAAAAGTACGAATGGGAGTCGAATAAAACGAATCTCATAATGGCAGATCAATGCTGATATACAGACGGCTATAACACCGATGAAGGAGTTGGAGCTGAGGTATACGGAGGGAAACTAAGGCTAAGCCTATTTAAAAGCCTAGGTAATCACTCTACTATCTTTCAATCGGAAATCTTTGCATTAGAAATGTGCCTAAAGGAACCAATCACGCATTAGAGGCACTGAAATCAAATCGAATTGACTTCAAATGAGTTTGGAACTGTCCTCTTCAAAATCTGATCGAATCGAAAAAGGTAAGTTTAGTCTGGGTACCTGGACATACTGGTATTGAAGGGTAAAAGCAGACTTACTTGCTAGGGAAGCAAAAAAAACATTCATAGGACCAGAACCTATCGCTAGCATAGCAACAAGCACAGCAAAAGGAATATTGACGGCTAGAACGGATGAAACTTAATCACTGAACAAGTGGATCTTAAACACTCGAAAGCTTTTATACATAAACCTTTAAAGAAGACATTCAAAGAGATATAAATAAGAGTAACCTGGGCATTGCGGTAGGTCTCTTTACAGGCCACTATCGTCTCAAGAGGCATATCGACAAAACCAGACAAATAGAAAGTGAGGATTGCAGATTATGCCAGGCTGATGACGAAACGACGAAACACGTTCTGTGCAACTGCTCAGGGCTGGATAGGATGTCTCAATACATTTGAGCATTACCGACTCGAACCCTACGACTTTGTAGAAGTGTCACCTAAGATAATAGACTTTGTTAAAAAGGCTAGGCTAAAGAGACAATTTTAACCTAAGAATGTGCCACAATATACCTCTAAGGTCGAATGGAAGAATGGTTGAACGCCATCCATATCGAACCTAACCTAACTCAGGTTCCTCTAAGTACCTAGGGAAAAGTATGGGAAAATAGATGAAGATGCATGCAGTAGAATTAGGGTAGAATTGATGAAGTAGAGAGAAGCCAATGGTGAGTTGTGTGACAGAAAGGCTCCAATGAAACTGAAAGGAAAATGCTATAAAACTGCCACAAGACTAGGTATGATGTATGTAACTGAATGTTGGTCTGCTAAAAAAACGAATAACAACAACTACGTGTGGTTAGAATTAGAATGCTTATATAGATGAGTGGAGTGACAAAACAAATGTAAATAAGAATGGGTATATTAAGGGTGTCACCAATTAGTAACAAAATGAGAAAGCACAGGTAAGGATGGTTCGAGCATGTCGTCAACGTCGAAACGGTAATCATCCAATACGAAGAATTATTGATTTGCAAGTACCTCGGAAGAGTAAGAGAGGAAGATCAAAGAAAACCTGTGGGAAGACGCTTAGGCAAGATATGTCGGTATAGGGTATTAATGTTGGTATGCCCAAAAATATAAATTTGTGGAGATATGTAATAAAGATGAAGGGAAAGAGAAACACGATATTAAACCTAAAAAATGTGATATCAAACTCATCTGGTTTCCCGGTTGAACCACGTTAAATGTGACTACACCAAGCTTTCGACTTCTTTTCTGTAGACTTCATCAGAGCTTCCATATTCTTAGTCTCCTGAGCCCCAGATCAGTTCACTTGTACACTGTTCACTGATCACTACTGTTTCTTAAGACGTATAACTGTCCATTTATACGTCGATGGTGACGTGGTTAGCTAACGTAGAATTTGAGTGGGAGTTGGGGCGAATATTATTCAATAAGGTAGCTGTATTGGAAGGCGGAGTAGACTTTTATTATAATGGGGGAGACACCTCGATGTTATGACAATTTGGGCGGTTTTTCTTTCTCATTACGAGGAGTTACATCATTAATTGAGCCGTCTAGTTTCAAAACCAGGTAAGTAAGTCACTTTTTACAAATTGTTCAGGAAGAAGGAAAAACTTATAACTAGCTTGTTTTCTATTTATTTATTTTTTAAATATTTTATACAAATTGGTCGTAGATAATTACATCCTTGACTGTGTTTTCACTTTTAACCAATAATTAGTTTTTGAAAAAAAAAATAAATTTTGGATCTACCTGGTTTTGAAACAAACTGTAGCTGATTTATATGGATTTGAAACTAAGTATCAAGAAAAGAAGTTTTTTGCAAAATGTTGAGCTATTTATAATATTAAATTAATATATTAAATTCTTAATTTATAAAAAAAAATAAAATAAAAATAAAAGTGCAATTTTTATATTTTTCATTTTGTTTATTGAAATGCAACAAAATCGACTGGTTAGATTACTAAGCCGTCTTCTTCAGTGAGGTGCTGGCAAATGTCGTCATCATTTTGGTTGTCGTCAGCTGCCAACTGATCACCTTCTACGATTCTTTTGTAATATTCAAGAGTGTCTACAGATCTCCAATCTTCCCCGAAATGTTTTTCCAGTAACTTCCTCATATCTGTGGTTTTTAGCTCGGAAACTGTCCCTGTTTTTGTAGCAATGAGCTGAGGATCATTTATACCTTGAAAATTAATTCCCTTCTTACAAAATTCCTTATATTGGCAAAAATCTGATCTACTGTTAACCTCTTCTTTGATAAGAACATCGTTGCCCTTGGAACTTCGTTTGTGGAACCTTTTCGAAGGATTGAAGTGGAAGTGCCACTGGGCAGGAGGTCGCACCACATCGAAGTTTGATTTCCAATCATAGTTTAAGCCATACAGTGGAATCACAGCTCCATAGTGAGAAAAAACTTTAACGTATTCAGCTGGTTTAATGATCACTGGTTTTCTTCTGATCTCCTTCTCGATTCTACCAAACACCCGATCGGATGGGAGAAAAGAATGGCGCACTATAGGAAACACAAACTCGGCTCTTTCCACAGTTGCAGGAACTTTTTGAAGTTATACTTCTATACGCACGGTCGGCGTTGGAAATTTGCATGACAGTGAATCTGTGAAACCATTACATATGTAAGATGATGAGTAAGAGAGAGACAGAAGATATATTTTCTCTCTCTTCCTCTCTCGAGAATAAAAATGTTCCTTTTGTTTTTAATATTATATATATTATATATATATAATATTGTATATATATATATATATATATATATATATATATATATATATATATATATATATATATATATATATATATATATATATATATATATATATATATATATATATATATATATATATATATATATATATATATATATATATATATATATATATATATATATATATATATATATATATATATATATATATATATATATATATATATATATATATATATATATATATATATATATATATATATATATATATATATATATTTGTGAGTTCGAATCCCAATTATGAATTTCCTTTTTTATTTTTGAAATATTTAAAAACCTCACGTTAATCTTATTAAATATATGTAATATAAGCAAAAAACATAAATTTTAAAATAAAATGAAAATTTACAACATAATCCGAGTTGTTGGTTTTTTATTTTTATCTTCGTAAAGTAAGTTATGTATATTGGTAGTTTTAAATACTTATGAATATTACATTTTAATTTATATTGTATTATTATATTGAATTATGTTGCAGTGTATTTATTGTATTATAATTTTTATATTAGTAACAAAATAAACAATGAATTTTACTGCAGAGTATGTGTAAAATTTTTTTTTGCATTCAACTCCTTTTATACATATATAAAAATAAAAATATATATTTTCATTAAAATATTGATACAATCCTTCATTTACTATACTCCTATTACAGGTCAAATGTTTATATACAGCAAACGATGCACCATATACCTATATAACTAATTCTTTTTCTCTTTCTGCTTTCTCTTACCTATAGCTTTTCATTAAAATATTGATACAATCCTTCATTTACTATACTCCTATTACAGGTCAAATGTTTATATACAGCAAACGATGCACCATATACCTATATAACTAATTCTTTTTCTCTTTCTGCTCTCTCTTACCTATAGCATTACATATGTAATGATTGTGACTACAGATTGACTCCTATATAAATTTTTAACGGCGAACGCGTGTATAGAAGTATAACTTCTACCGGCAGTCCCACTGGACTGCCACACCCGTTTTATTTCAACAGCCAAAACGCTATCATACTCATCATAAAATAATTTTTATTTTGCCCTCCACATCCGTCGGAGGCAAGGCGGATAGTTTTCACAGTTTCAGGAATGTTCAATTTCATTAGGCAATCAAAAACAGCAGATGCTATTTCATTTGCACTTTTTCCATGTTGGTCTTCTGTCCAGTAGTATATGAATACATTTTCTTTGGTTTGGTTGCATTTTGAGTCACCAACTACAATGGTTAAATTGTAGATGTAGAGATGTCTTGAGTAATAAGCGCTTTGGTCTGGCACTTTGGGGAGGACTTGATTTTTTGACAATCGAAGGATACCGTCAATAAATCGTCCCGTTTTTCATTTAGAAGCTGATAGAAAGCCTTTGTTTTTAACTTGTGCACTCTCTTTTGCGCCAGCAAGTTTGTTTTGGTTTGTACGTCATCACAACGCTTAATTCTTTCATCCAAGGAAAGGCATGTGGAGCATTCATCAGTTCTTAAGCTACCAAATCCCAAGTTAAAATTTGTATTAAAAACATATCTAAAATACAATTCTTTTACTCGGTCCTTCTCTTGGGTCTCGGCGTTGTAGAGGCGCCACATTTTCTTAATGTTCAGATCTGAAGTCAGATACTGGCGAGAAGTAGTTTTGGATCTACAATAATGGCTTTCAAGTACATTAAACTTTTTGATAAAAGTGATAATTGATTCTCTTTTTCCTAAAAATAAATTGCGCTTTCGATTGCCGCCCCTTTTTTCTTGTGGTAGATCACCGGTGTTAAAGTTTCTGGTTAGAACACCCAGCAAACGATTGGGCTTAATTCTCAATGTATCTAAAAACGCCTTTTTACACACACGGACTCTTTTCTTCGAGGACTTTTTGTGTACAAAGTAATTAGCACTCATCTTGTTTTTTCCTCTTGCATTGTTTAAGATTTTACAAGATTTTGGTTCAAACGTCTCTGAATACTTTAAAATAAACGAGTCTTGATATATTTTCAACTCGTTTGATTTTTTTATAGTTTTGTAAAATTGGCTATGGAAATATCTTTGGTCAGTGTATGTAAGTTCTTGGTAGTGATATGCCTTTCCCTTCTTTCCGTGATTGCAAGTAATTTTCTTGGGCAATCCATCTGAACCATATCTGTAAAAAATACCTTGTTATAGTAGCCATACACACTGGTTTAAGCCCAAGGTGCAAAAAAATCTCTTCAAATAACCGGCGTTTTATTTCAGATAAAAATAAGCTACCCATAATAATAAATTATCAATGCCATATAAATCGGTTAAAAAAACTTTGAAGCCTAAAAACCAATGAGGCCTCTTATTCTCACATTGACTTCAGGCCACGACCTTAATCCGCCACTGCATATAACACGAAGTTTTCAAAGAAAATAAAAAGTACATACAATATTCAATAGCTTTACCTTTGCCTCTTTTCTCGTGCTCTTTTCTCGTGCTCTTTTCCAACTTTCAGGTTCTTTTCTCTTCTTCCTGGACGAGTCAGGACACTCTACGGGTTGTTTCCATTAAAAAACCGAACAAAACAAACCAAAATGATACGAAAACACGTCTTATCTCAATAACAGCAACAAAGCAACAATAACCAAACAACGGAAAGCTATGCGACGTTGGCGCACGATCTCTGCGCTGCGGCTGGCGGAAAGCCCTCCCCTGAGCGGATCTACCTGGTTTTGTTGCAAACTTTGAGACTTACCTGGTTTTGAAACCAACCTTGACTTTAGCTAATTAATTCAAATAGAATGTACATTGTTTTGAACATTCTTACTTGGCACACATATGGATCCGTATTTTAACTCAATAAAAATAACATAAAAATAAAATCTGAAAAACATGGATGCACCTGGTTTTGAAACTAGACGGCTCCATTACGTCAACATTTATGTTGATTATGTCATATTTTTTGACATTTCTATATCAGTTTTGCCACATGTGTATACGTTCCTCGTATAAATGTTTAGGTAAGTAAATAAATTATTTCAAAATTTCTCGCCTTCCAGATACAAAACTACACAAAAAACTATAATGAATATATACAATTTAATAATATAAGCCCATTCATAAATAACTGCTAATGGAACAACACTAATTACATTATTCTTGATAACTACATTTTATTTTCATATAAATATTAAACGTAATTTGAGCATTTAATGATATAATGCAATATGCATGTACACATGGGTAAATAGTTCATGTTGTTCTGATTACGATTTGACGGAAACCGTTTTTTTTATTATTAATATTAAACTTAAATTTAATGTCAAAATTTTAAATTTTAAAAACGAAATAATTTTTACTGGAAGTTTTATTAAGATTACACTAGTGGTTAAAATTCTGTAAACTTTACAAAAATTATCGTTTTTTAGCAAGACTCGTCTCATGATCATGATTTATATACTTTACCATTACAATTACATTTTTATTTTATTGTTTTATATTCCTGCATAATATTTTATGTATTTCTCACTCTTTTTTTATTAACATCATTATTTAATAAAATATGGAACCAGATTCAAGAGAAATGCCGAAAATCCGAGATTTGTGAATGGCAACATTGGCAATACTGTATTGCGTCAGGGTTTTGCTAATCAGTCAACAACCCAACTGGAAGCGGTTAGGTGGCCTTTAGTACAGTTTCGTACAGCTTACAGTGTTTATTAGTGACACCAGGTAGTTGTTACTAAGGTGATATTGTTTAATTGTCGAAGAGGAATTCATCAGCGTCGATTCAACGAAAATGGCAACCAGAAACCCAAAACGTGTTGACTGGTCGCCAGGAAAGAGAGCCAAAGCAATTATCCTTCGAGAAGAAGGTTACACTTATCAAGAAATAGCAAATAAATTGGGTGGTGGTGCCACAAAATCAGGTGTAATGAAAGTTTGCAAACGTGGAACGACAAAATCAGCAAAAAGATCTGGCAGAAAACCCAAAGTTATTCACTACGATGTGCGTAGAATATGCCGACTTTCTTTAGAAGATCGTCGCAGATCCGCAAAAGATATTAACGGTATTGTCAATTCAACTGGATTACAAATATCGGACCGCACTATCAGAAGAAAGTTGTGTGAAAATGGATTGCGAGCACGAATTCCTAGAAAGAGAGGCCGTTCCTGAACAAAAAAACAGAGGCAAAAAAGCATTGATTAGGCTTTGGCACACAGAGGGTGGACAGAAGAACAATGGAGTAAAGTAATTTGAAGTGATGAAACCAAAATCTCGATCTTTGGAAGTGACGGAGTAACGTTTGTTCGCCGCCGACCGGGAGAAGACCTTTTGCCCCAGTGTACTACGGTCACTATGAAGCATCCTGTGAGTGTCATGGTATTACTTGCATGACCACTAATGGAGTTGGACGTTTAGCAGTAATATGGGGCAATATAAGTGCAAAAAATATCAGGAAGAGATACTGCAAGCCAAACTGCTGCCGACTATCAGAGATTTGTTCGAAGGGGATGCCCAACAATGCATCTTTCAGCAGGATGGAGCGCCTTGTCATACGGCTAAGACTTCCATGGAATGGTTGAGAACCCATGATGTTACCGTTCTGCCTTGGCCAGGAAATAGTCTCGACTCTGAGATAGCGCG
>NW_027313632.1:0-20556 GCF_040954645.1 Diabrotica undecimpunctata | reverse complement strand
CGCGCTATCTCAGAGTGGAAGTCTTCGAAAGAAAAGTCCTAAGAAAGATATTTGGATCTATTAACGAAAACGGAATATGGAGATCCAGGTATATCCATGAACTCTACCAACTGTTCAAAGAGACACCGATACGCGCTATCTCAGAGTCTTCAGAGACTTCGCTGGGCTGGTCATGTAGTACGAATGGAGACAGAAAGATTGCTGAAAAGAGCCTTAGATAGTAAAATGCAGGGCGCAAGATCAAAAGAAAGCCGCGGAAAAGACGGGAGGATGAAATGGCAGCGGACGCGAAAAATTTGCTAGATGTGAGAACCTGGAGAAGATCGGCACGGGACCGACAAGGTTGGAGGCATAGTTTGGAGGAGGCCAAGGCCCGATTTGAGCTGTAGCGCCATTGGAGAGAGAGAGAGGGATGGTTGGCGTGTGTTGGATTCAGGGTAAAGGAGTACATCCGAGTCCATTTCCCCTTAGAAGAAGGAGGTCTTGCAAACAGATACCTTCCTGTTATCCTACCTACCAACTAAAACCACCCTCTCCTACTTATGCTCAGTTGACTGTCACACGTACCGTACTTTGAAAGTGGGAGGGCCGCTGTAAGGCTGACGACACTTTCGGAGCACTACCTTGTCTTATCTATGTCGTTGGTCCGGCTGGTGTTTCTCTTATTCTTCTTTCTTTTTAATTACTGTTCGAATCTAATTATGGGTCTGCGTAGCGCAAGTGGTAGGATGCTTGCCTCGCAAGCCGGTGGTCCGGAGTTCGAATCCTACCGCTGGCAAGAACATCTAGACATTTTAAAAATGTCTATAGGCCCCAGGTCGACTCAGCCTGAATAAAAATGAGTACCTTGGGTAAAACCAGGGGTAATAATAGACGGTTGAAGCGTAGCACTGGCCATGTTACCTTCCTTGTATACCGTAGGCCCTAGATATAGCAGACTACCCTGCTATACTCCCAAAGCCGCGACAGCGGTATAAAACGGGAGACTATTATTATCTAATTATGTACAATATTCCATCCCTCCCTACTTCCCGTCATCTTCACGATCATCTCTCTCACAGTAACAGGGTTTGTACCTATTTCTCTATACATTATGTTTCTCTCCACTGTCCATCTATTACACTCCACCATTGTGTGAATAACATATAGCCTTGTCTATACATAACTACAGCCATCTTTTGAATAATACAAACAAAATTAATTCCAATTCCACTTAGTGGATGTGTACAAGATTTTATTGATGCGTTTTTAATGGTTTTTAAATGGTAGTAGAAAATATAAATTCCCAGAAACTTTGATTTATATCGACAGAAAGAAAGTTCAAAATAATTTTGTCAGACCAAAAAACAAAAAGTGAGTAAATATTAGAATATGGAAATTATGTAACAATTAGTTGGAAAATAAAACAATAATATATGATTTGGACATAAAATGGATACAAAAAGAATATATCGAATATCCCCAAAAGCTTTTAATAAAAGCAACTGTCAAGTAAGAAATTAGAAGCTGATCAGATTAATTTAATCATAATCAAAATTTCCAGACTCAGCGATTTGATCTAAACCTTATCCGACCACGTCTCTTCAGTTTTGATTTATTACATTATTTATACTATTCCTTTTGTACAACTTAACATCAATTTAAACAGATTTAGTGAAGCTTACAGTAACGACCTTGAGTAAGAGTATCTACGAAACTGGCTTGTGTCCGACTTCATGAAGATACCAAGAAGTTCCGATTAGAACGTGGAATTAGACAAGATGATACTATCTCCCCGAAATTGTTTACAGCTGTACTCGAATATATGTTTAAGTGAAAGGAACAAGGGAATCATATGGGAATTAAAATAAATGGAGAGGATCTGAACCACCTAAGATTTGCCGATGTCATCGATTTAATATCTGATAGAATTAATAAAGCTACAAAATGCTGCAAACGCTCTTTGAAGCGTCAAAAACATTTGGTCTTAATATTAACACTTCAAAGACAAAATTTATTACCAGCCTTGTAGTCAGCGAAAGAATAGGTTTCTCATGAATGCCTTTGGTAGATTGAACAATATTTTCAAGTCTAATGTTCCAGTTTGTTTAAAAAGACAGGTTTTTAACCAATGTGTTTTACCGGTTCTTACATATGGTGCAGAAAGACTACCTCTGACAGAAAGAACAATAAATAAAACAAGAGTTACATAACACACTATGAAAACATCAATGTTTTCAAGATATTACCATCAGAGATAAGTTACCAAACAAAGAAATAAGAAGAACAACAGGAGTCACGAATGAAGTTGAAAGAATAGTCATAGCTAAATGGTCTAGGGCCGGACATGTTGCCAGACTGACAGATGATAGATGGCCAGAAAGATTTTGGAATGGCGACCAAGACAAGAAGCATATCGAAGCAGAGATAGCCAACCACCGACTAGATGGACGGATGATATATAGCGCATCATTACAAACTGGATGCAAAAATAGAAAAGAAGATAAAAATAGGTAGAAATTTTACGGGAGACCTACGTTCAGCAGTGGACAAATAAAGGCTTATTGATGATGATGACTTAACCGACACTTCTGTATTACACATAAATATATCAATGCTACCTATCCCAAGATTTCTATGGATGGTACCATTTCTTATGTACAAATGTTCTCCAATATATGGTTTTGATATCGCTATTCATAGGCGTTTGTTTCAATACTTATTTAATGCAGTAATTGCTGGTTTTGAAAAGACAAGCTGAAATCTCGTCCAATTAGCTAACATATTTTGAGAAGCCAACTGATAATTTACATTTCTGAAAATTATGCAGATGCTTTAGCAGATGAACAACAATGTTTTCGTAGTGGAAGATCGTGTACAGATGCAATATTCGTTATAAATCAAATTACTGGGAAATCACAATGAGTATAATAGACCAGTATTTCTGTGTCTGATTGACCTAAAGAAACGTTTGGTAGAGTAAGACTTAAAGATCCATCTTCTGTATAATAGAGAAGTTCCCCTAAATATTATAAAAACTATCGAAAACATCTACCAAAACAACAAAATGGAAGTCAGAATAGATGGCCAACTTACAGAACCTATAGAAATAGGCAGCGAATTAAGGCAAGGGGATTCATTGAGCCCCATGCTCTTCAATTAAATTATGGATGAAATCATCAAAAGCGTTAACAATAGAAGGGGATACAGAATGGTAAACAAAGAATTAAAAAAACTCTTTTACGCAGACGACGCAATATTCATAGCCCAAGATGAAGATAGTCTGCAAAGATTGGTCCACTGGACAATTAACATAAGAGCAAAAGAATTTATTTCTAATTTAGAATGACAATCTCATCTCAGAAAACTAAAACAATAGTAGTCAGCAAAGAACCAACCAGATGTAAAATAGAAATTAATGGCATCAGTATTGAACATATAATGAAAAATACCTGCAAATTACGCTTTCCAACTATGGAGGCTTGGACAAAGAAGTAAGAGATCAAGTACAAGAAGCAAATAGATTGGAAGGATGCCTTAATAACACTATATGGCGAAACAGACACATTAACACTGAGATGAAGTCAAGAATTTATAAAGCCAGTGTAAGACCAATAATGACATATGCCTCAGAACCAAGACCCGACACAGCCACAACGCAAAGGCTACTGGAAACGACAGGGATGAGAGTACTGAGAAGAATTACAGGAAATACGCTGAGAGATCGGAAGAGAAGTGAAGACATTAGAAGAAAATGTAACGTAAAGTGTATAAATGAATGGACACAAAATAGGAAAAAAAATGAGATAAGTCAACAATCGGCAACAGAAGTATCGGAAAACCTCGCAAAAGATGGAGTGACAACCTTCCATAGATGTATTAATCTGCCAATAAACAAGTAGAATTGCTTATAAAAAGGAAGAAAAAGACGAAGGAGAAGAAGATATACCTACTTTGGTCCTCTCCAATACTTGGTTTTGATATCGCTTGTCATAGGCTTTTTTTTCAATACTTATTTAATGCAGTAAAGGCATTTGAAGAGACAAGTCGAATTCGTGAACTTACATAAAAATAAAAGTGGAAACTATCGAGAAAAATGACAGTTTGAATTAAAAGTTTACTGTTTATACATTCTGTAAATTTATTGAGTCAGTTATAAAATAAAAACATCAGACAAAGATACATATACCTATTTTGTTGTAATTTACAATAATTTTAGTTATTAAAAAAATATTTTTTATATATTTCTATACAACATAATTTTTACAGAAGAATTTTCAAATACTTCATATTAACTTGATTGTTATATACTTAGATTAAAGATGAATTTGTTATTCTTTCAATACCTCTAGAAAGATAAAATAAATAAAAACACAACATAATGACTATAAAATAAATAAATACATAACATAATAAATAAATGTTTAAATTGGAAAGAATTTCCAACTTGAACACACTTTATCCGAAACTTGGCAACACGGCGTAGCTTCTTGGTTTACCTGGCCGGCACTAGTACAGGTGGGTAATGAAGGCCCCATTTCAGGCAAGCGGCAAAGTGGGAGATATGTGTGATGGGTAAGATGGTAACATGCTTATTGGTCGTGTTGGGCAAGTGTGGTACAAGAGATGGAGGCGATTATGAGCATGTATAATTTGGTGTGGTTTGGGGTGAAGAAATTGATGACTTTTTAACTATAATCCATCTGTTAATGAGTTGTAAATTAATTATTACTCGTTGGATGCTTCTCTGAATATTTAAATACTGTTATTGCGATTTTTATTTGTTTCTGTATACGTTTGTGGTTGGCTTTACGTTTTAAATGTTTCTTAAGATAAGAAAACTAATAAAACAAGTTAATTACTATGTAATGTCTAATGTTTTCGAAGCATTCTATTGAAAAATAATTGCGCATTTAGCATCCCATAAATTATTATTGTTTTTCCAATTTAATTGCATTTGATAGATAAATGGCACCAGTACGTTGTTTTGCTTGATGATTAAAATTACTTACCAAATGTGATGTTTCTAATAATGGCCATTTTTGCATTTACATACACACGCATATATTTAAAAATTCTCTTTCTCTCTCATCTCCCGCTCTCTTTCTCTTTTCTCATATCCTTTTAGTAATTTCAAAATGATTTTGTGTTCATATCTTTATAAAGATGAAAATACAGATTATAAATAAATGTCTTGTTTTGATTTTGAAAAGCATCTAAAAATGTAGTGATTAAATATATTCTCGTATTCCGAAAGAAAAACATATGTAATATCGGCAAGTCAAGGATGAAGAGGTTATAAAGACCACATTGCCATTTGTCATTTCTAATTCAAGAGAGTTTCAAAATTATCACGTGGAATATACATCCAAGATAATATGATTGGAACCTAAAACCCTCAAAAATGATAGTAAATTAAGAAACAGAAAGAAGACGACCTTCATAAATACAATAAATGTACAAAGAAATGATATTGATATTCGTGGAGTACGAGAAAGTATTCGATACACTGAGCCAGTAGAAAATGTTAAAAGTATTGACAGAATGCCGAATATACAATCGGTACACTAACAAAATTAAACTTATCTACCAAAATACCACAGCTAGCGTAAAACTATTTGAACAAGACACAAATAAATTCTGTATGCAGCGAGGAGTACAAGGAGACACAGTCTCTATAAAGCTATTCACGACACTTTTAGAATATACTTGTAAGAAGGCAGAACGGGCATGATATCAACATAAATGTACGAAGCGCCAGATGTCTGGTGTCTCTCTGAAAGACCAAATCCCAAAAACAACAGACGCAATTGAAAAAATCGCGTCGCTAAAATGGAACTGGGCAAAACACGTCGCCAGATTATCAGACAACCGATGGACAAAACGTATTGTTGAGTGGAGACCAAGAGAAGAAGGACTACGGAGCATTGGACGCCCCCCAACCAGATGGACTGACGACCCGAAGCGTGCAAGAAGTAACGGATGCAAGCCGTACAAAACAGATACAGATGGAAAGAGCTGAGGGAGGCCTATGTCCAGCAGTGGACGCATACAGGTTGATGATGATGACAAAGAAAAGTGGATATTTAAAAGTATAAACATATGTCATGAATTAGTAAAGACACACAATAGGTAACTTGGTTATCATTGTGTTGTAATATACTAACAAGTTAGACATCATCATCAGAGCTTTTCATTCCGGGTGGAATGTTTGCCGCTCTTACTTAGAGCTCTCTGATTCGCTTATTGCGGTGAATCACCCCGCATTCCACTTGTATGTTGTCAAAGTTTGTTGTAAGACTTGGCCTTCGTTACAATTTTCTTCCACTCATATCGATATGTGCATAGTTCACTCCAGTTTCTCACTTCCAGAATTTTGATATCTTTCATGACCTGATCCTCCCATCTCTCTCTGGGTCTTCCCCTTGGTCTTTCAGTTGCTGGTTTCCATCTGGTGATCTTCTTGATCAGTAGGTCGTTTTCTTCTCTCTATGTGTCCCAGCCATCTCAGCCTCTGTGCTTTAATAAATCTAACTATATCTTCTCCCTTCATTATGTCTCTTAGTTCATGGTTCATTCTTTTTCTCATTTCTCCGTTGTCTATTTTTATTGGGCCCATAATCCGTCTGAGGATTTTCCTTTCGAAAATTCTCAATTTTTCTTCATCTTTTTCTGCGAGGCACATTGTCTCAGCTGCGTACGTAACTACTGGTCTGATTCCAAGTCGGTATATTTTCAGTTTTGTATTTCTGGATAAGTTTTTGTCCTTCATGAGCCTATGATATCTCCAGTATGTTTTGTTACCTGCTAATATTCGTTCCGTTACTTCTTCACTTCTCTTGTTTTGGGCATTCACTATTACTCCCAAATATTTAAATTGTTCGACTCTTTCAAAAGTGTAGTTTTCTATTTTGATTTCTGTCGTCCTGTTATCTTTTCTTCTAGAGCAGAGTAGATATTTTGTTTTTCTTTCGTTAATTTCTAGACCTCTTTTTCGTGCTTCTTTTGCCAGGATTGTTACTACTTCTTTTAATATTTCCTTGTCTCTTCCCATAAGAACTAAATCATCTGCAACTATTTGTGTTGAGGAGTGGGCTATCGCTTGCCGCACTCCTAATTTTGTGCTACCTTCTTCTGTTATTACTTTAGCTCGAGCTCCATCCATGGTCATTTTTGTTTTTCTGATTAATTTTGCTGGTATATCTTGATTGTTCATTTCAATAAATAATTTATTTCTTCCAATACAGTCAAAGGCTTGTCTGAAGTCTACGAAGAGGATGTGCAGTTCTATGTTGTGTTCGTGGCATTTTTCGATTTATTGTGTAACTATGTGGATCGCATCTGTAGTGGATCTGCCTTCTCTGAATCCTTGCTGGTAGTCCCCAATTTTTTTCTCTGTGAATTGAGTGAATTTTTACTTGACGAGGGCTGTTAGAATTTTATATGTTGTGCTCAGTAGAGATATTGCTCTATAGTTGTTACAGTTTGTTACTTCTCCTTTCTTAAATATTGGTATAATTCTGCCTTCTTTCCAATCCTTGGGCATTTCTTCTGCTTTCCATATTCTAACCATGAAGTTATAGATGCTTGTTAATAACTTTTCCCCTCCGTTTTTAATCAGCTCATTGGGAATTTCATCTGGACCGGGTGTTCTTTTCTGTTTAATTTTTTGAATGATGTCTAAATATTCATCATATGTTGGTATCCCTATTTCATTATCTCTAATGTCTTCCATTGCGCCTACTTCCTCTTCCGGGCTTTCTTTGCATCTATATAGTTCTGTGAAGTGTGTTTCCCATGATCTATTGTCAATTTTAACTACTGGCCTGCCTTTTCTTTGTTGAGCTTTTAGATATCCAAATAGTTTGGCGCTGTCTTTACTATTCTTTTCTAGGTCCTTCAACAGCTCTTCCATCCACAGTTTTTTTTGTTCTTGCAACAATTATCCGCAATTCCCACAATTTTATATTCGTTTCGATGATGTTCTTCTTTAGTTGATATCCATTTATCTCTTGCTTGGTTTTTCTGTTTGATTTTGATTTAGCATTCTGCATCAAACCACTCTTTCCTTCTTTTTATTTCTCTTTGTCCTAGCACCTCTTCAGCTGAGTTAAAAATGGATTCTTTTATATTTTTCCATATGTCCTCTGTGTTATTTGCTTGTTAGATTTTCCTTTAGGGTTGTCTCATATTGTTCTCTTAGTTCCTGTACTTTTATCTTCTCCAGATTCCATCTTCTTTTGTTTTGTCTTGTTCTCGCTGCTTTAATTATCTTCATTTTGATTTCTCCTATTACTGGAAAATGGTCTGTGTCCGCGTTTGCACCTCTATATGATCTGACATAGTGCATTATTATTGAACATCAAATAGGATAAAATATATGGCTCGTTCGTTGGACATATGCACATATATTACATTCTTTACGAAATATTGTTTACAGTACTTCCCTTGTTTACTGAGAAAATTAGAACCGTTCCCTAGAAATCATATGCCGGATAGAGAAAGCAAGATCTGCATTTAAAAAAATGGCTAAGCTATTCAAATGCCATAAGTTATCAGTACCCATAAAAATTAGGTTACTACGATGTTATATCTTTCCTGTACTGTTGTACCGAGTTGAGCCGTGGACTCTTACCGACGCTACCTGCAAGAAAATGAAGGCTTTCAAAGTGTCGCTTTATCGTCGAATCTTGAAGATATCCTATACCAACCACGTTTCTAACTAGGACGTTTTATTAAGAATACAAAAAGGAAAAGAGTTGTTAACCACAATAAAAACAGCCAAAATCAAATACCTCGGTCACATAATAAGGAACGGCGAAAAATATGAGTTGCACCAGGAAGGTGAAGAATTTCCTGGCTGAAAAATCTACGTACCTACTTGGTTCAACACGACGACTACAAATCTTTTCAGAGCAGCAGTTTACAGACATGCCAATCTGGCATAAATTACCATGATGGTTGCCAACATCCGAAACGGATAAGCACTACAAGAAGAAGAATAGCTATTTATAACTACAACGGGCTCGATGATACCATCAACTTACAGGCTACTCATTCAGCTACAATCCATCCAGCCAAAATCAGAAACCATCAGCAAGTTGTCCTGTTATCCACATGAAGCCATAAGTATCATTTTATATAACTATAGTGAAATTAAAATCTAAGCCTCTGGTATTATTAGTTTATATCTTTCTAAACAATTTAGAATAGACGAGACAAGAAGAATAAACAGTTTTAAATGTGTGTAGTAACCAAAGAAAACAAAAAAAAAGAATCTTAAACATTGTAAGTCTTGTAATGTCCAGCTAAGTACATCAACATCGTCTGCAAGTGCTACAACTTACTTAGCAGATCTTTATAAACATTATTCCTTTGCTATTTATTGCATCCTCTTGCTTCAGTTAGCTCTTTTTTAATTTTAAATAATTCTGTGAAAGTTGATTTTGCACTATAACACTGTTGGTCTATAAAAGTTAAAAAATAGTTTGTATTTTCTGGTTTTGCTTTCTTCAACATTTCATAAATCATTAAATTTTTGCGACAGGCATAACTTTTAACATACTTGATACCAATAAAGCCTGAAATTATGTCATATATTTTGATCCCTGTCGGTATTAAAAACCTGAACAGTACGACCTTCCTCAAATTTACGTAAATTACAAAGTCCACCAACAAAGGTCTTATACGGAACCAAAACACTGCCGCTCGATAGAGACGGTGTTCCCAACAAGAACATCTAAAAGAATAAAGCACGAGAGTTGTTAAGCACAAGCAGCGAAGTGAAACACACGCTCAACTTTAACACGCGCTGGAAAAGGACGAATGGCAAGAGAGAATGATAAAAATCTTGAGAGACTTCAACGATAAAGTAGAAACGAAACCGCGGAGATACAAAGAGGCTTTAGGGATTGTTAGCGTGCTTGTAACGAAAAGAATCTCTTTTATTCTTGTTAAAGATTTTATTTTAGAAAAAGTAGACGCCGAAAATTAAGCAGTTATTTTTAAAAAGCAAAGTAGCGGAGATACTACAATTGTCTCAAGATTTATCGAATAATACAACAAAACAATTTTGTAATAAATTGAACGTATGATTTAAACCTTGTAGGATACCAAAGTCCTTCGTGCTGACGGAACAAAAATCCGAGATCACAGGTAAAACTTGCGAAAAAAAAAAATGAAAAAACTAAAGAAGCTGTTGGTCGTTGGCCCGAATGAAATAAAGACCGAGATTTAATTTTAGATTGTCTTGTAAATACAATTAAAGTTTTTGCGAAAGTCCATAACACATATGGCTGGCTTCTTATGTATACGAATCTAAACTCTCTTATGTCCAAATTTAATGAATGTATAAGTATGTTCAACTTTTAAAACCTCACATTATTCTCCTAACAGAAACGTGGAATAATTCTTCTATCCCCGATGCTATTGTAAACATTGATTTTTTTTAAATTTTACTATATTTCGTAGAGATAGAAGTACTCGTCGAGGGGGAGGAGTATGTATCTATTTAGCATATGAAATTACCAATACTTTTTCATCATTAATAAAATTACAGATGTACCTGGTATAGAAATTATCCACTTACTTATTACTAATAACTCTTTCATATTTAATATAGTTTGCATATACCGACCACCTAATACAGTACCTACTCAGGACAATATGCTTATTGACAAACTAGAAATTATCATCCCATGAAAATCTCATTGTTGGAGATTTAAATTTTCCAGAGATAGCTGGCCCATTATTTCCAAAACTGATACTGTCACTTCCCAAAATTTGTTTAAAAACTTTATCATGAACTCAAATTTATTGCAACTGATAACTGAACCTACAAGGTTTAGAGCCAACAATAATCCTTTAATTTTAGACTTATTTTTCACAAATAACGATCAATTAATTTCTACACTTGAAGTGTCCTCTCCTCTAGGTTTTCCTGCCCACTCGCTTATAACTGCTCACATTCAATTTAGTTTAACACCGCCTTGCAAAAATAATTTCGTAACGTATGCCACTACCGATTTCTTTAATGTAAATTCCTTTTCTTTTCTTCTTTCTTTCTTCTTCTTTTCTTTATATTGCTATTACAACAATTTCTGATCGTACAACCGAACGGCAGCTATACAGAAATCGACTAAAACCTTGGATTAACCTCTCAGGTACCCATTCAATTAAACATAAGCGAAAGCTTTGGCGAAGATATAGACTTACTGGTTCCCTTGATGATTTTCTCGCCCACCGTAATTTTTCTGAGTCAAACAATCTTTGAAAAAATTCAGAAGTAGTAAAAAAGTTTATCGGTACATTCGCACATCTTTATCTTCTAAAGCCTCTATACCATGACTTCAAGCTGACGGGTCTTTATGTTTTTCGAATAACGAATCTTCGGAATGTTTATTGTTATTCTTTTCTCAGGTTTTTATAGATGAACCTAACGATACAATTCCTCAAATAATGTGCCTTTCTTCTTCTTCTCGTGCCACTCCTAGCGGAGATTGGAAATCATCATGGCCACTGCGACTTTGTTAGCAGCGCGCCTAAAAAGTTCAATCGAACTACACCCTAACCATTCACGTAGATTACGAAGCCAAGATATTTTTCTTCTTCCCACACTTCTTTTGCCCTTAATTTTGCCCTGCATGATATTTCTTAAAAGTTCGTACTTTTCACCTCTCACAATGTGCCCCAAGTATTCCATCTTTCTAGTTTTTATCTCATTTAGAATTTCGCATCTTTTGTCTAAAGTTTGGAGTACTTGCGTGTTAGTGACGCGGTCCATCCATGATATTCTGAGAATGCGCCTATAGCACAACATTTCGAAAGCTTCGATATTTTTTGTGGTCAACTGTTTTAGTGTCCAAGCCTCTACTCCATACAACAGGGTAGAAAAGACATAACACCGCAGCATTCGTATTCGTAACTTTATATTGATATCACGATTGCAAAAGAGTTTGCGCATTCTATTAAAGACTGATCTAGCGATTTCTATTCTACATCTAATCTCTTTTGTTTGATCAGTATCGTCTGTGATCCAAGCACCTAGATATTTATAACAGGACACACGCTCAATCGTTGTATTGTCTATTACAAGATTAGCTCTTGTGATGGGTAGCTCTTTCGGGGCAACAGACTCAGTAAAACACAGGTTTGAAATAAAAATAAATCTATTAAGTATATATATATACAATAAATAAAAACTAAAAAAAGGAATTCTACGTTGTATACTTATAAAACAAAAATAAAATGAATTCTACGTTTCCGTCTGGGTCCCGCGATGAATGAATTTCCCGGCAAACGTCTATAGAAGAAAAGAAACTAATTAGTACTACTAATATACTCGCTTTCGCTTCAATTCAGAGAAAGCTCCGTATATGCTCGCAAACAAAATATTTAGCTGTGCAGACCCACGGCAATGTTCAATACACAATGCCGACGGGTTCCGCTTGGCTAAGGACAGAGTATGATCCTCAATACGGAAATCTCTGTCCCGGTTGGTTCTGTGCAGATCCGCGGTAATGCTCAATACGCAATACCGATGGGTTCCGCTTGGTTAGGGACAGAGTATGATCCTCAATACGGAACTATCTCTGTCCAGAATGTCTCGCTGGTTCACTACACCGGCGAGTCAGGGAGCCTAGAGCGCTAGCTACAAGACTGTCTAATTCCGCTATTCACACGCCTTAAATAGCCGTTTGAATCCCACTACACCGTCAGGTTGTAGAAGTGGATGCGCAAATATTGACACTCCCACGGTTCGAACTGTTAAACGATCATAGCATCGTTACACTCTGATGTTCTTTGATTTCGTGATTACCATAAATTTAGTTTTTTTCAAATTACTTTTCAAGCCGTAACTGTTACAGTATATATTGAGACTTTGAACGAGATGTTGTAGTTCTACTAGCGTTCCCGTTAGGAGAACCGTATCGTCAGCATACCTTATATTGTTGATCGTCTCACCATTTATTATCAGACCAAAATCTTCTTCCTCGAGTGCTTGTTCACAAATAGCTTCACTATACAGATTAAATAAAAGTGGCGACAAGATGCATCCCTGCCGGACTCCTCGACGGATTTGAATTTCTTCTGTTAGCCTACCCTCAACCTTCACATTTGCTGTTTGATTCCAATATAGGTTGCATATAATTCGAATATCTCGGCTGTCTATATTTTTCTTTATTAGAATTTGTCTTAGTGGTTTGTCTTAATGTGCCCACGTTTGTATAAAACTCTTGACAATATATCTTTCACACCGGATACCATTAAACATCATTTATGGAAATTACGCAATAATTAATTACCTGGATTAGACGGACTCACCTCCTTTTTCTTCAAGGAATGTGCAGAATCTGTTGCCATCCATATATCTCTCATAACGAATGCTTCGTTTAATCAAGGTTCCCTCCACTCGTCCTGGAAATTGGCTCCGGTTACTCCTATATTCAAGAAAGGAAATAAACTTGATTGCAATAATTATGGTCCAATCAGCCTGGTTCCTATTGTCGGCAAGGTCAAGAAATCGATTATTTCGGAAGCTATGAGTTTATTCTTTAAGAAAATGTCATCCCTCACCAATAGCATGGCTTTATTTAAAGTTATTCAACGATCACAAACTTACTTCATTGTGTAAATGATTGGTCATAATCTTTAAACAATCTTCATCCTGTCGATGTAATCTACTTAGACTTCTCCAAAGCTTTCAACCATGTTCCAAAACGTCGATCACTAGCTAAATTGGATCACTATGATATCCGCGGAAAGCTAAACATTTGGATTCAAGATTTTCTATCCGAAAGATACTTTAGAGTTCGTGTTGGGATAGACCACTCACTAGATAAGCCAGTCAAGAGTGAAGTCCCACAAGGATCAGTACTTGTGTAACGTTTCAATTAACCAATTGAACGTGCCCGTTCGGGCGAAATAGCCAACAACACTACCGTGGGGAGCAAGCAATAGCCAACCACACTACCTTGGGAAGCAAACAACAGCCGACCACACTACCTTGGGGAAACAATCAGCAACCACCCATACTACCTTAAATCGACTGATGCATCAGAACATAATTTGAAACCCATTTACCAACATGGGGACGAAAATGATTGCTATAATCTAGACCAACAACCCCCCTTAACCCAACCAACAACCACCGACAGCGGCTAACTTCCACAAAGATCGGAACCCTTCCTGGAGAACTGAACGACTCCTTCAGAACGAACTTAAGCTGAGTACTTTTTTATACTTTACTTATTTTATACCGGCAACCGGCAGAATCTTTGAGTCTCAGTTTAAAAATTTATTTTTGTTTCACATTCATAATAATTTGAATTCTGTTTATTTTTACCTTTAATGACTTCGTAAGTTTTTTTTATTTCCTATACCTTTCTGGTATTGGTGTGGGAAGAGAATGAACAGGGAATGAACCCAGAGCTGAGCAGTCGGGCAGAGCACCATTCTGATGGATGGAACGGTGGGCGTTTTTCTCTTGAATATCCTTAGGGATATTCAAAGAATTTCTCCCCTCGTTTCTTCCAGCAGTATGGTGTTGCTGAACGCCCTGGTCTTAATAAGATTAAGACGTTACACTTGGACCGCTACTTTTTTGTCTACGCTAGTTCCGGTCATTGCACCCAGTAATGTTTCCATTTACGCTAATGATACGAAATTATATGTGAATCCAACTATTAACTAACATGTTCTTCAACACGATCTTGATGAAATATTCAAATGGTCGTCAGAATGGTAAATTCAGCTTAGCATTGAAACATGCGTTGTTTTACATATCGGCAAAAATAACCTGTCACTGCCGTACTTTATTAATGGACATCTCTTAAACTCGGTAACCTCCCACAACGATCTCGGAGTGATAATTAATAGTGACTTAAATTGGTTTGATCACATAGTGTCGGTGTGTAAACGTGCAAACTCGAAACTGTTTTTGACCCGTAAATGTTTTACACGTATATCTCTAATCTCTGTTCGTAAACTTTACTCAATATACGGTACACCTATTCTTGAGTTTGCCGGTCCAGATCCCATTCGCGATAAAATCATATTTCAAAATGTTCAGCGTAAAGCCACAAGACTGGCATACGCATACGGCCGTGTAAGACCTAACTAGGAAGATAGCCTATCCATAGCTCATCTTCGACATTCGAGCTGCGACGTCTTCGAGGTGAGCCAATTATGTCGTTCCGTATTTTAAAACATACTTTTGGGAACCTAAACACCATATTCACTTTAAATCAAGACGAAAGATTAAGGGGCCATCGTTACAAATTAAACAGGAAACAAACTACTGGAAGGTAAAGGGTGAACTTCTTGCCAAATAGAATATTTAATATCTGGAACAATTTGGATCAAAACACCATATCGGTAACTAGTATTAAGATTTTTAAAAATAAACTTGATAGCGCTGATATTTTTTTGCTTTTTGGGCATAATAGGAGCTCACTCTTCTGCCCTTATCTGTTATATAATAATAATAACAATTATAATATATTTCAGTATTAATTTAATATTATAATGAACTCTATTGTATCTTTACCTATAGAGTCCTCAATGTAATACACATATTTATAAACAGCTGCCACTTGAGAACGTTTTGTATCCTATTTTTAATATCAAGCAATCGACTTAAAAAAACTGCAAGAATTGATCACTTTAACACAATGAATGTAGAAATATTTCAAAAGTGTTGTTGTCGAGACAAAAACAGAACTTGAAACAATGGTTATGATATTCCTTAAAGGACGCCTATGTTGCTGTAGTTCTTACAGGCATTGTTACGAATAGTTCAGCGTGTTAACACGTCTGGTGCAGAATTTATAATGGAGGCTAAATTGGAATACCTAGGAGGAAAATTGTTTTTAACAGGAAAGTATTAAACACAAGTATTTCTTATTATACGGACAAGTATGCTATATATAATAGCTGTTTCTTGTCCAATTTACTTTTATGTGATATTTGATTCTTGTTGATGGATTATTGTTTTCATCGATATATTCTTATGCTATACATTCTTGGTTTGGTATTCTATAATATATAGTACTAATATGACCTCCAATTGTCACAAAAATTCTTTTTATTAATTTATTTGTAGTCCTAGGACTAAACTACAAATAAATCATTTTATATTTCAAACTTACTTAACTTTTTCGTTTCCAAAATTTCAAGTTTTTTATTGGGTACAACGCTCCTTGCTTATTAGAACATAAGTCATGGACTAGAGCAGTTGGTGCAGGTCAGTTCTGTATGGTGCCACATTCACATGAATTATCTGTGTTGTGTGTAAGACCCCACTTTATTTGATCGATTTTTGACACTGCTGCTACTCCGATTCCTACACGGTCCCGTACTTTTTATACTGGTCACTTGGAAGTTTGCACCGTTGGGCATCTTCTCGATGAGTGAGTGTTTGAAGGTAGGCCGTCCACAGTCTGATCTAGAAATCTGCTAAGAAATTTTAATCTTTTGAATTTGTATGCGGCAAATTCGGCAGTGGCGTTCATCAATTATCTGCTTGCTCCTTTCCATAAATCAATGAGAAGAAGAAGAGAGGGAGCTTTTGTCTGTCAACCACACATATATTCCTTCGTTTAGCTATGTTACTTGCTAGGTGCATGTATCTGTACAAAAGCTAACAGCTGTAATACAAAACACTGCTTGGAAATCTTGTCCTATAAGTAAAAAGGGTAATCCTGAAGACAACAATGTGCCATTGCATATTAAACAAATTCTAACCGAAAAAAGAAGAGCCGATAGACACAGCTAATGTCAGCGCTAAGTCAAGCTCGTAATGGCACCTTCAATTTTTATATTAACAATCTCTCCCCAGATGACCACTCTATATGGAGAGCAACTAAAAAATTCAAGAAACCAACACTACCAATTTCTCCAATAAGAAAACCTAATAGAAGTTGGGCGCAAACTGACCATGAAAAAGCTAATGTATTTACCCTGCCAACTATGACTTCCAATAAAAGCATTCTCCCCATTCGAGGTTCACAGGATAATATTGAGTACCAACTCTCACAAAGCCCCAGGATACGATTTAATCGATGGGGAAATCCTAAAACATCTACCCAGGAAAGCAGTGCTCATGCTTACTATTATCTACAATAGAATGCTGCAGTTAAGACATTTTCCAATCCAGTGGAAATATGCTCATATTATAATGATTCGAAAGCCAGGTAAATTGCCTACAGAACCTTCTTCCTATCATCCGATAAGCTTTTTATCCTTGATGTCCAAGATATTTGAAAGACTCCTGTTAAATAGAATAAGCAAAACTGTACCACTCGAGAACATAATACCCGAACATCAGTTTGGTTTCCGTCAAAAATATTCAACAATCCAACAGTGTCATAGAATAGTAAATAAAATAAAGAAAAGTTTGGAAAAAAGACTATGTGTGCCTCAGTATTTGTCGATATTCAGCAGGCTTTTGATAAAGTCTGGCACAACGGTTTACTATAAAAATTAAAATATTTACTGCCTAGCGATATGTAGCTTATCTTGAAGTTCTATATTAACGAACGTTCGTTTCACGTAAAAATCATTAATGATTTCTCAACCTATCACTCAATCCAATCTGGATTTCTTCAATAAAGTGTCCTCGGTCCCTTCCTGTTCCTAATCTTTACTGCTGACATACCTACTACAGATGACGTCACATTGACGACTTTTGCCGATGATACAGCCATTTTAGATTCAAACAAAGGCCCAGACATAGCATTTGAAAAGCTGCAAAATTACTTGCATACATTAGAGAATTGGTTGACAAAATGGAAAATTAAAGTCAATAACGAAAAATCAGCCCAAATCACATTTACAACAAGAAGACGCACTTCTCCACAAGTTAGTCTAAACAATGCCCCCATTCCTGCTCGAGATGTGAAATATCGAAAGCTCACCTGGAAGCAAAACATTAACGCCAAACAAACTCAGCTCAATATATAATTAAAACAAATGAATTGGTTACTTGGCAGAAAGTCATAACTGTCATTGGAGAACAAAATACTGCTTTACAAAGTCATACTAAAACCAATATGGACTTTTGCAGACCTTCAAATCAAAAACATTGCGAATGATAGCTAACGCCCCTTAGTATGCGAGCAATGCAACCATCCACAATGACCTAGGATTACCAACCGTAAAAGATGTCATATCACTTCAAGCCAACAGGGCCAAAATTCTTAATTCATCACACCACAGCCAAATTATCAGTAAATTATTTCAGCCACCAATGGAGGAACGAAGACTGAAGAGGACGTGGCCAGAAGACCTTACATAGGTGAAAATGGAGAACTGTCAAGGGAAGGTACCCAAATCAGGTGAATATTGTTATTACATTTACTAATTACTCAATGTACTGTTTATGAATTATGCGAAATGAATCTACGCTCTTCTTCAAGCCATCCTGCAAGAAAAAATATTTGGAAAACAAGGTCCAGGAAGAAGAAGAACATCTTGGTTAAAGAACCTCAGAACCTGGTTCAATACAACATATCTGCAGCTTTTCCGCGCTGCTGCAGATAAGATAAAGATTGTCATGATGTCACCAACTATCCAACATCAAGAAGAAGAAGAAGACTGTTTATGAGTAGATTGTAAATATGCATTTAAAAATAAAAAAAAATATCTGATTTCTCTTTATAATACGTTTCTTTTTCCTCAAATGTTATTTTTGCGAGAGATTTATTCTTTGAAACCATATTATTCTTGTTCTACTGATTTTTCGTCAGTTTTTCAATTGAGAATCACCGAAATGATGATTTTAAAAAACTTTCCGGTTATATTTTTATACATCTAAAAATCTATAGATTCTAAAGATCTAAAATACCGAGTTGAAGCGACATAAAATTGTAAAATTGATACGATATTTATGGACCATTTGAATGCAACTTATTCTACATAGAATACAAGGTTTATGTTTCTATGTATCAAATGGTTTATGTCCATACCAACCTTGCATTTTTTATATACACATTTTAAAACTAGATTTGTACTGCTACAATGGATCGTAAACATATAAATTTGAATTGTAAGATGACTTTCATTAACCGAAAGCATAAATAAACAACTAATCATGTATCTGTCGGTTGCGAAATACGAGATTCAATTGTTCCCTCTACGCAAATTCAATTTATGAGTCGAAAGAATTGAATTTGGCGAGAATTCGAACCGGTTTTATCACGGTAGAAAATCGATTTGAACACTCTAATAGCATTTTTAACTGCAGAAAAATTACATCACGATGTAATCAAGGGCCAATTTTATGTTACGCTGCGGATTGTTCGTGATGGTATGTAAATTTCTGCAATTGGATGAATTTGGTTTATTACACCCTTATTGTCTTCTTTTTTTGTAATAAAGCATATAGACTGTCGGATTCAGGGCCGCCTCTAAGGTACTGGCCGCCCGTGTGCAACTTAATATTTGCCGCCCCCCTTCCAACACTTTAGACATACATACTATTATTTAAAGAAATGTGCCGAAGATGCATAATATAACAATAATAATTTGTAAATAGATAAACACTTACTTCAACATTTAGACTAATCTCCATCATCCACCGTCCACATATTATCCTAATGTATATTCTAATATCCCATCCTAATATCCTACTTTAAACGTCCATTTAATTAAAATAAACCGTTAATAGAAACATAAACACATAAAAAACTAAAAACGTACTTTTCGGGCTTTTTTTCGTCTCGGAAAACTTTTTGACAATATCTTTAATGTCCAATGTCGCACACACTTCATGTTCCATAGATAACATTGCAGAAAGCAGAAACACATCTTACTACAATTGTTATTTGTTCTACCTGCGCCCCAATGTTTTTTCTCCATTTCATACAATTTTTGATGAGCAGAGTCAACTGTTAATCCTTTTTTTAATGTTGTAGATAGTTTAAACAGCTTTTGAGAATATTTTATATGAGCTGCACCAGATTCATGTCTTTTTAAAATAATAGCTAAATGTTGCCAGTCACTTACCCCATTAATTCCACTAAGTAATTGTCGGCTGCTTTCATCACAACAAAACAGTTTACAAGGTGCACAAAAAACACTATTTAGTGATAATGAGTAAAGTAACCACGGGCGATGAATTTGGTCTTGATTAGGTAATGTGCGATAATAATAGGTTTCTGAAAATTTTCTATTATTTGTATCTTGGGGAAGTTAATTTTTGTAATTAGCTGAGGAAAATTTTCAACAACAAATTGAACTTCAATTGGATTAATATTTGCAGGCCATTTTCCGGGATCATCTGAAACCAAGTATATGCTGGAGCTTCCTACACTGCAATCCAGATTACCTGGAACATTAATCGTTCTATCTTGGTTGGTGGTTTCAGGTTCAGGCGTTTCAGCATCAGCACTCGCACTATCGCTATTATTGTCATCAAATCATCCGTCTCTATCCGCAGGAATATTCAATTGTTTGGTACTTTTTTCTATGGTTTGGACTTCGCTTGAAGTTGAAGTTCCTAAATTTATATCCGAGTCTTCTATATTTTCATGTATGTTTTTCATCAAAAATGATTCCAGTGACTCTGAGATAGCGCGT
>NW_027313631.1:0-20566 GCF_040954645.1 Diabrotica undecimpunctata | reverse complement strand
ACGCGCTATCTCAGAGTGGCCCTTATTATCGAAGCATTATTTTATACTCTATAACAGTCACCAAAATAACGCAAGGAGGACAAGAAGAATTTTTCTTAAAAATTTATCATTTCAACTTATGAAATCTTCAGATATTCAGTTATTTTTAACGACATACAAACCTAAAGAAGAGGCACAAAAACATGATACACCAAGAAAAAAGCGGGGACGTTGCGCCATATGTGAAAGACAGATAAATAAATTTACATCACAATTGTGGGACAAATGTGATAATTTTGTCTGTCAAGAGCACAGTGAAACTACGATTACTTCTCACCGATGTAAAACCAATTTAGTGGAAACTGATGAAAGTGACTAACTTTTTATGTTTACAGTTTTTGTTTATTTGTTTGCTATGTAAAATTTACGTTTAATAATATTTAAAACAATTTAGTAAAACTTTATTTACTTATAATCAATTTAAACAGTTCTAGAATTTTAATTTGCTGCTAGTAGAATATTTGCACCACGCGTCCACTCACGCGATAATTATAGGCACGTCCGCTCGACGGTTAAACGCATTTAAAACGATTTTTGTCGATAGAACACTCACTGATCAAAAGATGAGTTTTTTACCGTTGAGTTGATACTAATTTTATTTAAAATTAATTTCACGCGCGTAAATTACATTCGAACCCGCCGGTCGCTTCAAGCGTTGTTTCTAAGAGAAGTAGTAAACTTTTTTGCATCATTTTTGGGGTCCCAAAATTCACATTCTTAACAAAATTCAGCTTGTTCGTGGAATTTTTAGAGGTGTAATCTCTGACGACTAGACTATTAAATTCAATTGAATGTGAACAGTAATATGGTAGTCGTCAGAAATTCCCAGAGAAGAAGACACTTCAATGTAGAAATTATTGATCGTCATTTGTAAAAAGTAAGTCTAAAATTGGAGATAAGTGTTAGCTCTAAACCTTGTTTGTTTAGTTATTAATTATATCGTTATATTAAATTTGAGTTTATGATAAAGTTTTTAAACAAATATATATACTCGATTTACTCTGTACGAGTACTAGAAACCAATTCGTTAAGGATTTTTGCTTAGTTCAGGAGATATGTGTTGTGGAATGCAATTTTTAGATTCCCCATGTCTCTAATAACATCTTTATCAACGTCTGTTTTGCCTTGCAATTCTTAGAAGGCACAGATTAAAAGCATAAATCTGAATTTGGTTTCGAAAATTAGTTTACGGATTTTAATATCAGATGTCGCTATTTGCGTCTATACGAAGCCATGTTAGAGTTGCTTCCTAAGACAGAAAAGATTTATTTTCACCTTTAGAGCGACTGTGAATATCCGTCCCTGAAGAGCCCTATTAGGGCAAAATACGTATAAGGCGGATACACAGACGCACTATACGTGAAATCAAATCTTAACTGTCTTTTTCCTTTTTAAACAAAGTTGGGGAATTATTAGTATTACTTTTCTAAATAATGGGCCAGCTTGTTCGTGTGATTTTTAGAGGTCAAATCTCTAACGACTTGACTATTAAATTAAATTGAATGTGAGCATTAATAAGGTAGTCCTCAGAAATAGACGACACTTCGATGTAGTAATTGATCATCGTTTGAGAAAAGTAAGTCTAAAATTGGAAATAAGTATTGGTTCTAAACCTTGTACGTTTAGTTATTAATTAAATTGTTATATTAAATTTGAGTTTATGATAAAGTTTTTAAACAAAGTTGGGGAATTAACAGTATTAGTTTTGGAAATAATGGGCCAGCTAATTTCAGGAAAATTTAAATTCCCAACAACAATGAGATTTTTAAGGAAAGCTAATTCCTTAAATTTGTCAATAGGAATATTTTTCTAAGTAAGTACTCTATCCGGAGGTTAGTATATGCAAAATATATTTCATTTAAAAAAGTTATTAATAATAAGTAAGTAGATAATATTTCTATATCTGGAACGTCAACTGTTTTATTACTGATAAAAAAGTATGAATATTTAACATTTCTAAATAAATATCGACGGATACATTTATCTCAATGAATAAAATAGAACTATAAGAGTTTACAATAGCATCAGGGATAGAAGAATTAGCAGGTTTTTGTTGGGAGAATATGTTCGTGTAACGTAACTTGGTCTGGAAGGGATATTGGGAATTTAAAGAGAAACGAAGAAAGTGACAGTGAAGTCAGCTTACCTTGCAAACCGGCACTCAGATGTTTTAAAGGACACAACGTTAAGCTTTGGGACGTGGGTCCATAGATCTAGCATAAGGGAAATTTGGTACTAAAATAAAAGAAAAATTAAGTGTGCCACTTTATTTTTTATCATTTTCACAATGAGAACTCGACACTTGAGATATGAGAATATTGATCTAAGAAAGATATGTACTAAAAAAATGACAGATATGCTAAACCTCCCTTTAAAACCAAAATGCATGCATATTTACAAAGAATGAGAAACACACACACTTACCTTATATATGGTCGCTCTATAGTTCTGTCAGAATTATCTTAATATTTCCCAAAATAAAGTTGGATTTTAAGAGTAATTAAACAATACAAATTTTTTAGCAACCAGCTGATTTTATTACACGCTGTAATATAAATTAAACTGGAAATAATCGATTACAACTTATGTCCAAATCTTACAAACAATTGTCCATTCCAAGTTAATATCTATTAACATCTTTATTTAATTTTACATCTTAATTTCTCTAAAATGGAACAAAACAGAATTCCTCAAGAATGGAGATCAAGCATCCTAATACCTCTCTTCAAAAAAGGAGATAAATCGGACCCGGAAGCACAACACTAAAATTAACAACCAAAGTGATAAAAAATAAACTGAATGAAATTATAACACTAGCAGAAGAACAACAAGGTTTTAGGTTGAGAAGATAATGTATCGACGCTATATTTGTAGAGAGGCAAGTGCAAGACAAATCATTAGCATAGAACAAACCGGCATATCTATGTTTCGTGGACCTTAAAAAGGCATTTGACCGGGTCAAATTAAAAGATGTCATCCACTTATTGTACGCAAGGGAGATATCTCTAGGAATAATCAAAACGATCGAAAATATCTACCAAAACAACACAATAAAAGTGAAAGTAGAAGAAGCACTAACCGACCCCATTGAAGCTGGTAATGGGATAAGACAGGGAGATACCCTGGGTCCTCTAATGTTCAACCTGGTTATAGATGAAATAATTAAAAAAGTAAGAACTAAAAAGGATACTAAATGGGAGAAAAACAACTTAAAATAGTCTGCTATGCAGAGGACGCAATATTACTCTCTCAAAGTGAAGATGATTTACAACGTATGCTGCATTAATTTAATGTAACTCTCAGAAAATTTAACATGTTAATTTCCCAAAAAGACAAAATGCATGGTTACAACAGCAAATTTACTAAGATATAAATTGGAGTTGAAAGGTCAAATAACAGAACAAGTGATGGAGTTTAAATATCTAGGCATCACATTATCTAGCTACGGAAAGCTCGAAACTGAAGTGGAAGATCAAGTGAATAGAGCAAACAGAGCCGCACGCTGCCTAAATTAAACAATATGGAGAAATAAAAATATCGGGAAAGAAACGAAAGGCAGAATTTACAAAACAGTCATCAGACCAATAATGACATACGCGGCAGAAACAAGACCTGACACAGAGAGGACAAAACGAATATTAGAAGCAGCAGAGATGTAAACATTTAAAAAAAGTGATGGTAAGACACTATGGGACAGATCTAGAAGTACATATTCACGACGAACATGCAACGTGGAGAACATTAAGAACTGGGTAAGAAATAGAAGAGTAGAATGGAACGATCATATAATAATATATAATTCGAATGACAACAAATAGAGTAGTAAAGACGGCATGAGACGGTTCCCCAATAGAAAGACGATCAGTAAGAAGACCACGAAAACGTTAGAACGACAACTTACTGGACGCACATTGAAAAACAGACAGAGTCATGTCTATATAAAAAGAAGAAGAAGAAGATATTAATTTCTCTTAATGACCTAATAAAACTAGTAAACCTTTCTTTATCAGACCTGATCAGCGACGCAGTGCCACCGTTCCCAGGGTTTTTGAAGTGCCAGCAGTACCAGCGACGTATATATACGGTTGCTCATTAAATGCAAAGAAAAATTTAGAAAATGCTCTTTAATGTTCAAAAAAATATAAAACGAAAGTATTTTTAATAATTAATTATAAACTAAATATAAAATAAATACGAAATTAGTCATTAGAATTGTTCCTGGGTATGGTAAATGCCAAAGCAAGGATGTGCGCAGAGACCCATGTCACATTCCCGACACAACATGTACCTTAATTCGCGCCCTTTCTTTGCTTGAGTTTTTGTTGTTGAGCAAACAGTGCATCTACGAACTATGTTGTTGGGAACAATATCAGGAAAATGTCTACCTACAAGACGAAAAACGTTTCACACAGGCACTACACTTGTATGTTTTGGTAAATGATACCTAAAAATAACATCTCATTGTAACAAGATAATTTTAAGATTACATCCACATAGCTGTCTAGAAGCTGACCAATAAGATTCAAGTGAAATTGGGCCAATGGTGTTTTCTCTAGGTGTTGTGTAAGGTATATTGCATGTGTATTTAGAATAGAAAGGTCCAATATGTAAAAGAAGAGCTTTTTATACTATTTGTCGGTTTTCCTGACACTTGCTGTGGAATTTAGTAACATGTCAGTCCTGTCCACTGCTCCCATATTCATATTGTAATCTATTACACAAGCTGGTTTTTTAATGAATTCGTTTGTCTTTCCGTCTGTTTTAGCCAATTCTACCATTTTGTCTTGGTGCATGGTAGTAAGCATAGTGACCTCTCTTCGATCCTTCCATTTTAGTGCCAACATATTGCAACTCGACATTGAGGAAGTTGCACCTTTTTGTAGTTTTTCTGCTAAATTAGGCATGTGTTTTCTGTTCCATAAGAGTTAGTTTTATGGTCAAATAGGTAACTTGACACACTAGGAGACGTGTACCATTTATTAGTAAAGAGCGAGTGACCTTGGTCCAAGTAAGGTTTCATAAGAGTGGCAACCAGAGATCCTGAGAGGCCGATATCCTCATAATGATTTATTTCGGTGTTTTTACCTACATAAACGATAAAGTCTCAGACATAACCCGCTTCACAGTCACACAGAAGACACAATTTTATTCCAAATCGATTGCGTTTGGTTCTTATAAACTGTTTAAACTGCAGCCGTCCTTTGAATAGAACCAAACTTTCGTCGATTACCAGATTTTGGAATGGTGTAAAATTATTACCAAATGAGTTTTTTTACCTGCAAAAAAACGCCTCGCACCTTGTAATAAGATCCGCTTGAGGTTGATCAGCATTTTCAGCGAAGTGTAACATTCTCAGTATAGACTGAAAGCGATTCCGGGATATTACACTAGAAAATATGGGTGTATGTAACAAATTGTTTGTTGACCAATTTTCTGTAAGTTTGGCTTTTCTATGGCGTGCTGCGAGCAATAGCACAGCGATAAATTTAAAAAATTCATTTTCTGTAAATGACGACCAAGCAATCTTTTTATTTTTGCAACCTTCCGCTGCAACAAAATTATTTGTTTCATGTATAATTAAATTAACGGTACCTGGATTAGAAAGGAAAGAAAAGCAATCTATTTCCCTGGCAGGATTCTCAATATTGTCTTAATCGGCACCTGAATTTGTGTCATCAAACTCGTACACGACAGGAACAAATTGCTGTTGATCCCACTGTATACTAAAATCATCCGCTAAAGCGCTTTTGCTTTCATTTCTCGATGTATTTGCAACCACAACTTCGGCTTCGTCCTTATCAGCACCTTCATTTTCAGAAATAGCTTCATCAATCCCATAAATAATATTAACAATCTCCTCCCTTCTGAATCATCGCTACCTGGTACATAATCGCTTTCACTTTCCACAAAGGCTCTTCATCGAAATCCAAGCATGCCAGTATATCATCATATTCTTTTTGCGTTAGTCCACACAAACCACCTGTATCGCATGAGCGCATTCTTTTCTCGAATCAGACATTTTCTTGAAATTTTACAATACATTTCCACTGCAACAGTAACAGCAGAATACTACGTAGTCCGTGCTAACGTGATATTTGCGCTGCAAGACCGTTATCAATACGGGATTGGGGCTGATGGCACTGTAACAATGCCGGATAGATGCAGCAATGGGGCTGGCAGAGGTGCAAAAAAAAATTGGATGCCGTATACAAACGGCATGGTAATAAAAACGTTTTCACTCGAGAACGTATATATACGTCACTGGAAACAGTGGCACTTTTTCCCAAACCGTATATATACGTCGCAGGTAAAGAAAGGGTTAAGCATCATATAAAAAAACTATTTAAAGAAATTAAAATTTAAATTAAAATTTACCTTGGCCATGATCATATTATGCTATGCAGTGATGAGAATTTACGCTTCTTATAATCTAAAAACAAATTTTATGTTGACAGAAGAAATACAGGTTGGAATAGGTAAAAGAAAACATAGGTTATTCAGAAACAGCCAAATTATTAAGGACATACCCTATACAAAAAAACGAAACACTGCACTGCACTTAATACATATATAAAAACAATTAATAATAATACCAGGTAAGTATGTTTCCTTTATTCACCATCAAATAATATTGTGCATTGTTTTATTTGGCAGGTTATAAATGAAGTTAAAAATTTTTCGAAGAATTCTGTTCTTAACATCAGTAGGTACAGATGGATCCGGTCGACACTACTTTATTTGCTTAATTTCATTTCTGTTAAACTGCTAAATTACATTTAAACGAAACTATTTAACTATGTACTTAAATACTTATATTAATCAGGTCTCTGATAATATTGTTTCCATCTTTTACCGGCATAGGAAAGATAAGTGAACACAGGCCAGCACCGCAGCCGTCGGACGGAGCGCATCAAAAGGATCAATTTTTCATACTGCATCCACTATATCGGCAGCGATCTGATTTGTCTACGCGAGTATCAGCAATCGGATTTTTGATACCACTTCATTCGGATTGTTGTAGTAATTATACCTGCGGAAAGTGTTTGTGAGAAAGGAGAAAAGCGATGAAAAACAAGTCGTTATTGCTTGTTTGTTAGGAGAAGAGGAAAAACAAGGAAAACAATTTAAAAGAAGGAAGCATAATTTCTGGATACATAACATATTTACGTAGAGATCGGATTTGTTAAACGATGGCATCAAGTTCTTCCATCATTTTGATTTATCTCAAGCTAAATTCACTTTTCTTGTTGACATCCTGAAATCATATTTACTGAGACAGAGTGCTACATACAGGGAGGCTATAGGACCAGATAAAATGCTTGCTATGTGTTTAAGGTCTTTATTGAAATTAAACATTAGATGCATACTTAGTTCTTATGTAACATTTAAATATTGACCGAGAATCTATATATTCGGATCAACTGCATATAAACTTTTTGTATTTTTTTTTTTCATCCATGGATAAAGGAGGCATTTCGTTGAGTGTAGATAAACAAGAAACATTGTCGAAGTTACCGGAGATAGGTTGTGTAGAGTTTCGTGCATGGTTTGGTGGGGATGGTTAAGAAATTATTCTAGATATTACAGGTATCATATATAAAGTTTTACTTCCAGAATTTGTCAAAGACATCATTTCGTAAATGGTTGTGATTCGGTTCATAGCAGACGAAGTAAACATTGTTGTATTTAAACGAGTAGGTGCCGGGACCATTCCATTTGAAACTCTTTCTCTCTTTGACCTGAACTGAATGCCATAGAATTAGAATCAGGATAGATTGGAGTTGTAGAAACTCACATCTCAGTCCTGTTAATCAATTAAGATTTAAATCATGAATGTGAAATTAAGATTTAATTTGAATTTGGTCTTGTAAAGAAAAAGTCTTTACTGTTTTGGCTATATTGATAAAAAATTCAAGTAGTGCATCACTCTGGTTTATGTTTTGTATTGTTCTTGTTAAGTATTGTTATAGAACGTTGGCTGCAGTTGGACCTTGTGAAGTTACGTAATTGATTTTCTACCGAGAGTTCGTGATGATGCGGCAAATTCTATAGATTGTGGACATTGCTTGTATTATCTAGATGACTTGAATTAGACAGTGCTTTACGCTGTGTTTCGTCGTTATTGTTGACACCTCTAGGCGATAGGCTTGATCGTCGTTCTTCCTCATCTTTTAGGTATGGTACTACGAAAGATAGAGAAAATTTGGTAGGTTTTAGTTCGATGCTGCTTAGGCGCTTTTAATTTAACGCAAATTCAAAGCCATTCTATGATTCTCTCTTATTCTGGTCCATCGCTGCTGCTTGCATACATTGCCTGTAACAATAAAAACAATTTTGTCCACTGGAAACTCTTTTCGATCACTGGAATTTTCCTTTAAGTCTCCGTACTCTATAGCACAACGTTTAGATAAATTGTTAGATTTACTTGTTATTTTTAACTTTACTCGTCTTTGCCAACAAATTGCTTTCATAATTTATAATCGCTCATAGATAGCTCGTGCTTACTAAATTTGTCGTATATTATGCCCACCAGGAATAAAGAAAACTATACTATATTTAGAAACCAGATATTAAAAAGACGACAATGAATGGTGTAATTAAAAAAATATTTATATTAAAAACAACAGACAAAAAATAAACAGTAGGTTTAAAGAATAAAATCTAAGAAAACAAATATATTGTATTTATATTTTATTTTTCAAAATATTTTTCAGCTCAAAGTAAATACAAATCTATATACAAAATAATACTTAGGTATTTTTATACAGCGTAATATATAATAAAAACTTATATAAAATATATGACGTAAAAACAGTAATTGGCTACCACGAATAATTTTCATGTATACTTTTTACTTGACAGCAAATTTTCTTTATTTATTTTAAGCTCTAACAAAATTAAATGATCTCTTTATTGCATTTTCTAAAGGCAGTTATAAGTAAAACAGGATATTAAATATTTCTAAAAGAATATGAAAAAGAGAGGTAAATCTAACGAAAGTCTTTTATTGGGTATTTTTCCAGTTTTATAATAAAAATAATAAAATCCGTAATTCTTGCCATAGCGAAGGCAAGTAGTGCTATACGTGCAGACATTGCCTTTGAAGTAGGATTATGGGTATTACTAAAAAAAGGAAAGTGATTAAAAATATTGCTATTACATTGAAAAAAGAAAGAGTATTCAAAAGAAATAAAAAAAAAAACACGAATAGTTTAGACGAAGAATGTACAATCTCAAATTAAGCGAGAACTAATCAAATCGTCGAAAAGTTAATTGAACAACTGATTATACCAGAAGCAAGATGGTAATATTATAAAAATAACTTTATTTTACTTAATCAGTAGACCCATTTGTACCTTTCGGTGTTGGGGAGTATAAAATAAAAGGAATAAAAAAAAACAAAAATATCGGTCAGATAGCCAAACGGTGTAGGTGGGCGAATCGCATTGACTTCATTGTAAATGGTCTAGAGCAGTGGTGTCCAATCTCAGGCACGCGGGCCGCATGTGGGGGCAGCAACTGCGGCCCCCGCAAACACATTTCAAAATATTGCCAATGATAACTTTTACCTGTTCAAACCCTGTCTAACTTTCCGTAATCTTAAGAAAGTAGTTAACCTTGAACACCCACTCCCGATGAGCGGGCAGTTAGCTTCAGTCAGCTGCACCTGTCGTGTTGAATTAACCGTGGCGAATAATTGAATGTTAAATGAGTAGTGCAAAAAAACGCAAAATTTTCGAAGAGAATCGTACGTTACAAGGAAAATGGAAAAATCAATATTTCTTCATAGAATAAAAGGCAAACCTCAGTGCATTATTTGTTGTCAAGTACTCACGGTATCAAAAGAATACAATATTAGTAGGCATTATGAAACCCAGCACAAAACAAAATACGACAAATATCAAGGTGAAGCTCGCAATACTCTTGTAAAAGAACTTAAAGCTAAATTAAATAAACAAAAATCTCTATTTACAAAACCAACAGAGACATTTTCCTAAAAACGATTGAGGTTATTATTAATCGCGTTAAGGTTTTGTGTAAAAAAGTTGACAAAGACAATTTATAAAATTGTCTTTGTCAAATAAGGAAACTGATAAAAGAGCAAAAAATTCTACCAACAAAGTATCAGAGAACGCAAGAAAAATATAGTGATAGAATTTATCATATTATTTCCGCGTTATAGCAATCATTACTCTTGATATCAAAATATAAATACGAAATAGTTTTGTCCGATTTAGCCATTTGTAAAATCTATTCTCTCTATAAAGATAATAGTTGCACAGATAATGACCAAATCCCAGTTAAGGAATCATATTAACGCTATATTTTCAATACTGAATTCGATTTAAAATTTTACCATCCTCATTCAGACACTTGTAATAAGTGCGATCGATTGATAAACTTAATAGCTTTCTAGAATCCAGGAGGCATAAGGACTAACCAAAATATTTTGGACGAACTGGTCAACAGGTACGAAGTGGATGTCGTAGCAATACAGGAACGAGCACCATTAACTTAAAGTTACCTGGCTACGACATATATACTGAAACGACAATACAGAAAGATCAGAAGGCACAGCAATCCTAGTAAAGAAAGGAATTAGACACATCAGAATCCTAACTCCACAGCTTAACAACATGAAAGCTATAACAATCAGAGAATATATCTAAAGAGAATTCAGGATCATCTTCGCATACGTAAGACCTCAGTATCCACTGATCGGTGACGACCTGAACTCATTAAACGCGTTCCTAAAGATAGACGAACCCTTAATCATATTAGGAGACCTAAATGCAAGATCCCCAAATTGGAATAGGAGTCTATATGGAAAACAACGAAGATACCATGACAAGGGGCCCCATTGATCCAACACACTACCCAGGAAACGGACTTGCCAACCACATCGATAACCTAAGACTTCAAACAAAAATCCCAGACATTAAATGAAGAAACAGTGGACCACAACCACAAATTATTGGAACTAGGAACATGACAGAAAAAATGAATACCAAACGGATTAAAAGAAAAACAAAATGAACCAACTTCAAGAGATTCTAAATACTGGAATAAACAACATTTTAGTGATAAACAACCCACAAGATATAGAGAATAGAGCTCTAGAGTGTAAGAATGTCATACAACAAGCACTAAGGAATACCACTTCAGAAGAGTAAGTACAATAAAACATGATAAAATTAAAAACATATCCCAGGAGATTAAGAACATGATAAGGGAAAAGAACAGAACCAAGCAGACAGCCAGATGGACAAAGAACCAGTAGGATAAAAACAGGGCAAACTGACTAAACAGAGAGGTCAAAACAATACTACAACAACATCGTAGTCAAAACTGGGAAAACCGCGTCCAAAATAGGAACGAGCAAGGTCCAAATATGCAAAATATTTAAAAGCTTTAAAGAATTCTCAGAAGGGATAGAAAACCAATTTCCCAATATATGTAAAAAATTAAATTGTCCACTTTATTAAGAAAAAAAGAAATTATGAGGTCGACTCCCTAGAGAGAGTGTACATTAAATTACCACTCAGACATAACATCAACTTCATGGAAGAAGTCGAAGAACAAAAAAGAAACAATTAGATAAACGAACTAATTAAAAACAAAAAGAGAAATCAAACGATTTCTACCTGGCGAAACCGAATTCAAATTTTTACCACTGTGCTTCATAAAACTTGCGAAGCAAACAGCTTGATAAATTACTCGGCAAGGGAATCTAAAATTGCATTCCACATGCCGTTCATCATGGTCAAAATTCGTAGTGAATTCAGTTTCTGGTACTCCAACCGAAGTAAAGTAATAAAACATAACATGACATAACATAGGAGGAGACCTAAAGAGGTCGAAATACGTATAAGCGGCTGTCGCTGCCCTGTATCAAAAGAAAAATCTAATACCGTCATAATTAAAAACATTTTAATTAAGTAAAAGGCAGATATCGAGCATAGTTTTTATTAAATTTTGCCCAACTACTTTCGCTCTTTGAGCATCTTCAGGGGCATCTGAAATAAACCAAGAAACGTTTTTTTAACTAAAAAAAAATTAATATTAACTTCGAAAAAACTCGAAGTTGATGGTTAATAACAAATTTTATGTAATATAACGTTTTAGACTTATTTCGTCAAATTAGGCTATCCAACAATATACAATATAAAAAGAATGTCATAAACATTTAAATGATACATTAACACAATACGACTCAAGAACAAACATTTACACGAAGATAATCAACGCGACGCTAAGATACAGGCAATTTCCAAATCGATGAAAGGATGCCCATGTGATTATGATCCCAAATCCAGGAAAAGACAGTACATTCCTGCAAAATTACAGGTCAATTACAGTTTCGATTTAAATCAGACCACTTCAGCGAGCTACAAGTACTCAAACGACAAGACTAATCTCTTTTTTCTTGGAGAACCAGAGCTCTAGAGTTCAGATAGGACAAGTCCTGTCCGAGCTCGGAACCCCGGAGGCTGTAGTGCTACAGGGAACGGTCTTGTCCCCACTACTGTACACAATATACACCACCGAAGTTCCAAGAATACCAGAAACTCTACTAACCCTTCATGCCGATGACACCTCGACAACATCCAAACACCGAAATGTAGACATACCAGTAAACAACATGCACACAGCGTTATACGACATCGAAGAATGTAGTATAAAATGGAAAATCGCCTAAAACTCGGAACAAAAACGCAAGGGTACTCTTCAAAAAGAGACATCAACAACCAGAGGAACAACTGGCAGTGCAAAACAACCCCAACGAGTGGAAAAGCGAAGCAAAATACCTAGAATCCACCATAGATAAAGGATTAACTTTCAATAAGCAAGCACACGCCACAATAGAAAAAGCCAACATGACAAAAGCGTCAATAAGATAAGTCGCAGGTAGAAAAAGTAAATTGAGGACTAAAACAAAAATAAGACTAATAAATGATATAATTCTACCGATAATAACATATGCATCTCTCGCATGGAGACACATTTGCAACACTACTGAACAAATTCCCCTTCGTTGGCTCAGTGAAGATGTTCGTTCAGTTGTAATGAAAACACCAAATAATAGTAGCAGAGTTTATTGATGAGACGTATACTATGGGTGTTGACCCGGGATTACTTTGAGTAGAGACTGATGAAGTTGATCGTTGAAGACTATCAAGTTTGTTGAGTGAATATTGATTGAATGCTTCTCTAGGCAAGAGATTTTAGTTTTATATAAGTTTTAATTGGGTCAATATATTCGCGGACCTCGCGTGATATGTGTATCTAATTTATGTAAATTGTTTAACTTTTGTCAGCACTTTTGACTGATGTCCAAATTATATTATTGATAATTGACCAAATGTGCATGTAACCTAAATAACTACGTGTGTGTATTTAATAACAAATAAATTCATTCGGTCTACTGGGTGATAAAATTATACTGTCCAATTTCGGATATGAATTCTGAAGATTTGATATTGGACATACTGCGGAGTCGGGCAATCTGGCCCAAGTGTCAATACTCAAAGTTTACATATAAGTATTACATAACATAGTAAAATTCAAACATGATAAATTATAAATAGTTTAAGAATAATCAATAATCTTCCAACCGTACCCTAGCTATCAATGTCCGACTCTATCTCTAGATTAAAATTAGGGCAATTGGATGAAAATGTGGAGAGTGGGATGTCGGCTTGGGAAGTCGACGGTACATTGTTGTGCCGATTACTAACTAATACAGGTACTTCCTGTACATTAGTCTGAGTTTGTGGATTCCCTGATCGACATGGTCGTGCAACAGGACGGTACTTCCATAACGTGAGTATCCCAATTATTATCATTATAGTAATGGTCCCGGTGGCCACAAAGTAATGCCAAATAGATTCGTGAATCGATCGCCACTGCGTATGCGTCATTTCTTGTTCCAGACTCTCCTCCTCAAGTAACACATGACGTAGCTCTCCTCCTGGTATGTCAAGGTAGGTGTTTAGAGGCGTGTTAAACTTGCGGGGTGTCCTCGCCACCAGTTGGGCGACGGGGGTGATCAGGTAACTCGTCACTGCTCTGTCCACCCAACTGCTAGTGGGGAGTAATATAATATTTTTCGTTTGGGCGATACATTTGGGTGAAAGCTTCAGCGAGAGGTTGGGAGTACCCATCTTACTCCATTGAGCTGTCTGTATTGTCCTGGCTACCAGTGGACATGTGCTATTCTTAGATCGCTCATAAATTTCTTCAAGTATGCAGTTTGGTTGGGTATCCATGTTTCTTATAGCCGTTGGTGAGCACGCTATCTGCGCCTTTGTCAACAGTAAGCACCTTTCTCTATCTTCCGCGGTCAATTCGAAGTAGTGCAGTGTGTTATAATCTACGACCAGTAGATTCCTTGGGGCGACAAATGTGCGCAACACCGACCCCTCAACGTTAAGTGGTATGGCCGTGACTTTGAGCATTCTGTACTTATTTTTCCCTGTCACTATGAACTAGCCGATGACTGTTATATATCTGTCGTCATGACTGACTTCTGTTTCTATAATGGGTTGTCGTCGTATTCCGACCCCTTGAGGTAGTATCTGCCCTGCTTTCCCTATTAATTTGGTTATTTCACCCGGTTTCACTATATCAATGAAGTGTCCGTGGTTATAGTGAAGGTTTAATATTCTCTCGTAAAATTGAGAATATTCGTTTATGACGTCCATAACTTGTAATGCTATCGTTTGTATTCGTAACGTGCTATATTCGGTTTCTAGTCTTTGTGCTTTGTCTTCTACTTCGTTAAGTCCTTTAGATATTTCTTGTAGACCTGTGATTAGTGCTTTGTTAAACTTGTTCATTTGCTCGTTTATCCTGTTCTCTGTGTGATTGATTGATGTTATTGTTTCTAACATTATCTTCTCCTGGTGCTGTGATCCCTTTATTAGCTCCTTTTGGTTATTATCTAATGCTTCAATGTTACTGTAGGCTTCGTCATTGACTTCAAATACTGAGGTTAATATTGTTCCTAATATTCCTCTTCTTTCCCTTCCTTTTATTTCTACTGTCAACCCCTCGCTTACTGACTCCGCCTTTCTTTGTCCTTCCTCTAACTTCCCTATTATATCCTTACAATTCACGATTTTTATCTCCTGACACAGTTTTCGTACGCCTTGTATCATATTTCCTATTAGTTGGTGCTCTGTTCGAATTCTTCCTTTTTCGAGTAACACTTTTATTCGAAATGTTCCCCGGTCTCTGACGACCACTCCAAGGTCTTCTGTGAAAAATCCTGGTACCGGATTATATATTTTATACGGTTCTGCCTTTATGGGTTTTAACATCGTTAAAAACATTATAGCTACTAGTATTTTCTTCCATCTTAGTGCTGCTGCCTTCTTCGGCTTTTCCTGTTTCTCTTCTTCCAGTCGTATTAGGTTATGTATGGGTCTTTTAGTCAGTTTCCCGTTTGCCTTTCTCACTGTTACTACTCTGGTTAATCCCTTCGCTCCAGGGTGTGTTTTTGTTACCCTCGCTAATGGCCATCTGCCTGGAGGTGTATCCTCTTCTTTTATTATAACTATTTCTTCTTCTTTTATGTTAGGGTGCGCCTTATGCCATCTATTTCTCTGTTGTAATTGGTGCAGGTATTCCTGTTTCAAAATTTTCCAGAAGTCTCTTTTTATTTTCTCCAATAATCTCCACCTCGTCGGCATCTTCAAATAAGTCGTAAGCTCTTCTTCCCGATTTGGTGATATAATTTCTCTCCCTATAAGGAAGTGAGCTGGTGTCAGGGCTATTTTCCCTTCAGGGTCTTCTGATGACCCACATAATGGTCTCGAGTTCATACATGCTTCTATTTGTGTCAGCACCGTACTCAATTCGTCATATGTTAGAACTGTTTCAGAACAAGTGATATTTCATTATTAGCACTGCGCTCTCCCATAATCCTCCGAAATGTGGTGCATATGCAGGTATGACATGCCACTGGGTACCTAGTGCCAGTAATCTTTGTTTTATCTCGTCATCTATTTTTTGATTTTCTTTTTTCAACAAATTTGCTGTTCCTACGAATGTGGTTCCGTTATCGCTGTATACGTTGTTGCACTGTCCTCTGCGTGCCGTAAATCTCTTGAACGCCGCGATGAATGCATCCGTAGACATATCGCTTACTACCTCAAGGTGTACTGCCTTTGTTGACAGACACACAAATACTGAGATGTAGCCCTTATAGCTTCTCTGTCCTCTGCCTCTCGTGGTACTTATTTTTATTGGCCCGGCATAATCTATCCCTGTGTTAGTAAAGGGATGACTCGGGTTCACTCTGTCTTTCGGTAGATCTCCCATTAATTGTTGTGCTGCTTGGCTTTTATACTTCCTGCACCTTAAATATTTTGCTAGATGATCTTTCACGGTTCTTCTGCCGTTGATTATCCAGTATTTCCTTTTTATGTACTGTAGTGTTTGTTGTAATCCGCTATGTAGATTTCTTGCGTGACTATCTGCTATAAGTAACTTTGTTAATGCACTATCCTTTGGCAAAATTATCGGATGTTTTTCTCTGTACTTTAGATTCGTGTGTCTCAGTCTTCCGGTGACTCTTAGAATTCCTTGTCTATCCAGGAATGGTACCAATGACGCTAATTTATTTTTCTTGCCTAATTGCTGTTTCTTCTCCAGCTTATTTATTTCTTGTTTGAAGTAGACGTGCTGTGTGTGCTTTATCACCTTTAATAGCGTTTCCTCTAATTCTTGGACTGTAAGCTGACTTTGTCCATTGTCCTTCTTTTTTCTGCATTTGTCTGCAAATCTCCTACAGTATGAAAGTACTCTTCTCATTCTTTCTAAATTTGAGAATCTCTCGCATATGTCCTCCTTTATCGTTATCGTGTGCACCGTTATTTTCGTTTTGACTTCCTCCTCATTTGTCTCTGGTATTTCTTCTGATTCCTGCGTTAAAGTTTTGTTACTAGTCAGCCAAGTTGGTCCCTTCCACCATAGCTCTGCTTCTAATAATTCTGATGCGGTACTTCCACGTGAGAGGATGTCCGCTGGTTTTTCCTTTGTATCTACCTTATGCCAATTTTTCGGTCCTATAACGCCTCTTATTTCCTCTACTCTGTTGGCGACGAACATTTTCCACCTTTTTGATGATCCCCTTATCCAAGCCAGGGTTATCGTTGAGTCCGACCATGCATATACCTCAATGTTTTCTCTGTTCAATGCTTGTAGGGTTTTCTTCATTAAATTTGCTAGTAGTACCGCGACACACAACTCGAGCCTCGGTAACGTCGTTTTCCCTTTCAATGGTGCGACTTTCGATTTTGCTATCATTAGATTCGTTTTGATTTCTGGGCCTAATACCCTAGTAGATTACCGCTCCATATCCTTTCATAGACGCATCTGCAAATCCATGTAGTTCTACTCTGTTTATCTTGCTTAAGTTGTTCCACCTGGGCAATGTTATTTTCTCCAGATTTACTAATTGCGCCTGGTATGTATTCCACCTGCTTTGTTGGTTGCTAGTTAATTCTTTATCCCAACTGGTCTTTTGCTCCCATAATTCCTGTATGAACATTTTCGCCTGAATTACTACAGGTGCTATCCATCCCAGTGGGTCGTATAGTTTTGCTACTTCTGACAGTACGTGTCTTTTCGTTATTTTCTTTGCCGTCGTTATCCCTATTGTAAATGTGATTATATCCTCTTTAGGGGACCAGTGTATTCCTAACGTTTTCCGTACTTCTTCTTGTTTGAATGCCTTGGAGTCTACGTTCCTCATATCCTCCGGTACGTTCTCCATTATTTTTTCTTCGTTGCTCAACCATTTTCTAAGAATGAAACCTCCTTTTCTGAACAGTTTTATTAATTCCTTTTGGGCTGTTTCTGCTTCCTGCACTGTCTCAGCTCCTTCTAGTATATCGTCTACATACATGTTTTCTTTTACAATTTTCGATGCCAACGGGAACCTCGCTCCTTCGTCTTCTTGTAATTGTTGTATTGTTCTTAACGCTAACAAGGGTGCTGCGGCCGTGCCGTATGTCACCGTCGTTAAGTTATACTCTTGTATGGGGTCCTTTGTGTCCTTTCTCCACAAAATTTTTTGATATTTTTGGTCTTCTTCTGCCATTCTGATTTGTCTAAACATTTTTTTCATATCCGCTGAGTATGCTATCTTATTGGATCTCCATCGTAATAGTATATTTGTCAAATCTTGTTGTAATTTCGGCCCTGTGTGCATAATATCATTCAGGCTTACCGCCGATGAGCTTTTGCTTGATGCATCAAACACGGCTCTTATTTTCGTTGTAGTACTGTCCTCTTTTCTCACTGGATGGAAGTAGTACCCATCTCCCTGGTTTTCTGCTATTACCATATGACCTTGGTTTTCATAATCTTCCATGAATTGTCTGTAATTCGCTTCTAACTGTTTGTCTTTTGCAAACTTCCTTTCTAGTTGCATCAATCTGGCGAATGCTTGCTGTTTAGATTCTCCTAACTTTGCGACGTCTTCCCTAAACGGAATTTTTACTTCGTATCTTCCTTCTTCATTCCTTTTTACAGTCTGTCGATACAGTTCTTCACATTCTTGTTCTTCCACTGAGAAACTTGTGTCCTGATTTACTTCTTTTAATTTCCAGAAGTTCTTTATTTGTACGTCTATTTCTTGTCTTGATATCATACAGCATACTTCTGCTTTTATATTCTCTCTTTCTCGTGCTATTCCCGAAACTATCCATCCTAGTTTGGTGTTTTGACTCAGGAGTCCATTACTTATTCTGTGCATCCCTTCTGTCAATATGTAACTGTATTCTTTTACTCCTAGTAGTAAGTCTATCTTCCCTACCTTGTAATATCTTGGATCTGCCAGTATTGGCAGAACTACAAAGAAGAGGATACAAGCGGCACACAACAGCAGCCTAAGAGAGGCAGCTAACCTACCGAATTACATCGCGGAGCGATTTTTATTTAGAGAACTGTAGCAAGTCAGGGTGACTGCAATAATGAAGGGAAAAGCTAGGATAAAACTTGCGGAACTGGAGAATCACCTAAGTGCAATATTGCAAGATATCATGAGATACGACGCTCTCCATCGATAGAAACACAAAAGACCTAAACAATAAATAGTGAAATAAAATTAAAGTAAATCCTGGAATGATAGACAACCAGTTGTGGATCCTGATCTCCTATAAGATTCGTTGTTATTATGTTGTCTTCTTTTGATTTTTCCTACCCCTAAGTCTATCGTAACTCCATCTAACCATCTAGTTCGCGGTCGGCCTCTGTTTATTCTGCCTACAGGTGTTCCAGTGGCTACCTTTTTAGTAATAATGTTGTCTGATATTCGTACTATGTGCCCAACCCGTCTAAGTCACTATGTGTTAATGAACGTTAAGATGCGCGATGATCTTTATTAAAGAGATGGTAAAATTTGATGTTATATCTTTGGCGCCACTGCCCTTGGCCGTTTATAGCGCCAAATATTTTGCGGAGTATTTTACGCTCGACTATTCCCAAAAATCTTTTATTCTTCTGCACTAGAGTTCATGTTTCTGTCCGATATGTGAGGAATGGCCTCAACAGTGTACTGTAATAAATGTATAGGCAAGGCAATAGCCCTACCAAGTTTTCACAACAATATGAATCCCTATGCAACATTCAGGAATGTTCAGGAATGTTCAGGAATGAGTTCAATTTTGTTACTTCAGAGTTTCGAAGGTCGCTGAACAGGAATATGATAACGACGATGGTCCTCGAGCTACCTTATTCCAGGGTGGACATCGTCAACTGAAGTGTAATGTTATTTTCATTTAAAATTAGTCGAAAGTCATTATTCGGGAGTTTTAGAGGTTGCTGAACTCATTCCTATTGATATTTTCCGAGTTACGAATTTTAATTTTCTATGCATCTTGGAAAATGCATTGTCGTTGTTCATAAAATGTAGTTTTTATTTTACCACCTTAAAATATGTTCACAAACTTTCAAGAGACTTCACCGAATCGAATGCTTCTGCATGATTCACACATGATTCATTCATTGTGCAACGCAGTTGCACAATGATTCATCTTGATGCGAAAAATTGGTAGGTTTAGTGCTTTTTAATGCTTCATTACTTTGCCTAATAATAATTTTAGTTCTTATTTGGATGTTTCTTAAGTGAAATTATTTTTGGAGTTGATTGTATGCCCTATTTGTAAGGTTTATTCAATTTTTAATTACTTCGCCTGTTCTGTTGGTAGTAGTCACTAGTTTTGGTAGTAGCAAACCGTTTAGTTATGAATCAATTAAATAATTAGGTGTTAAAAATAATGTCCATAGTATTATAAAGTCTGTATCTATTTTAAAAAATATGAAATAAATCTCAACGTTTGTACTCAAAAAATATTTATTAAATTAAAGTCACTATTAAACGTTACCAATGTTCTAAACCACTAATTATAAATATTCGCTTTAATCCATTTTAACCGATTTAGCACCAATGGTGCAAAAATGTACTATTTTTTTGTAGAATTTTTATGGGCAATTCGTTATACTCTGAGATAGCGCG
>NW_027313630.1:0-20566 GCF_040954645.1 Diabrotica undecimpunctata | reverse complement strand
ACGCTTATACTGAAAAAGAAAACAGAATATCGAATCTCAAGAAGATATTCATATCAAATATCAATGTTCTCTCGTTGGTTTCTCCAATAATGAATTCTAACCTATATGTGACTGGGAATTACTGGTTTTCCTGTTTTCCTCGCTGTAGCTGGTTAAAGAGATAAAACAACGTAAACTTACTTATGTAGGGACTATTAGAAGAAAGGGAAGGTCAATCAATGCGAGGTTTATTTTTTACTCTTTGGTTTTACTTAAGACGTAACCTTGTTGTCTTACGTAAAAAGATCGATTAGTGTGTCTCACTTCCAGTTTCTATTATAATGACAACGTTTGGCAAACAGAAAAAAACTGCCAAATATGATAAATTTTTACAATATTACTAATGTGGGACTAAACGTACTGGATCAAACTTGTGGTAATTATAAGGTTGGAAGGGGTACTAAAAGATGGCCACAGACTACTTGGTTTTGGATTATCGCTTTAAGAAAAGAACTTATACAGGATCACTTAATTCGGCGTGTTTAACTGTTAGATATTCCCAGGGAATTGAGAGAAGTTATACGTCGAGTTGACGAATATTCCACACAAGATAGGCCTTTTGAAAGAGCATCAAAACGAGCAAGGTGTTATATTTTTCCACGAAGTGATAACAAACAATTACTTGTATGTAACAAATGTCATAAACACGTTTGTAAAAATTATTGTATCAAAACAAATACTTGTAGTAAATGTAAGAATCAGCAACTTTTTTGTTGATTTGTTTATATTCGCAAATTACCTTCTTTATTTTCGACACGATACTCTGTTCTTTGTGTTTGTTTTAACATTTTTAATATTAACCTAGTTTTGTTAGTGACACTATATATTTTGTTCCTAAAACATCCATAGTAATATATGTTAGTTTATATAGTTTTGTTATTAGCAAAATGCTACATTTTTACATTTATTTTTTGTTTTATTTACACAAAAAATTCAAAGGTTTAATTTGACCCCTCAATAATTTAATCTCTTTTTTTTTTCACCATACAACAGATTGGTTTAATCTGGACATCTTCGTTTAACTAGATATTCTTTGTTAACGCTTGCGCATCGCATTCACGGGCTTCATGTTAAATAATTTTATTTTATGTATCGTCATTCCTGTAATTGTAATAACTATTTTTTTCGTAAATATAAAACAGTAATGAAGAAAACCATTTTTATATATAAAAATTATCAAAAATATAATGACGTACTTAAAACTGGAAACGGTCAGCGCAGTTACAAGACAATATTTAAGATGTCAATCAGCAACGGTACTAACAAACGAAGGTAAAGATATTCTACATTTAAAAAAAATAGGTTTGCGAAAATTCAGCCCTGTAGTTGAAGTGCTGTGGTGAACTAACTATAGAGACAAATAAAAGTTGCTCTATTTTTTTTTAGTACAAATGACAGAGGACTACTAACTTCTCATAATTTTCAACATCAAGGTGTTACTTTTATTTTTACTAGTAATCATAAATGGAAATAAGATGATACTAATTTATTTATAAAAACTATTTGTTAGTGACAAAATAACACAAATTATTATTTACAAGTAAGAAAAGTAACTGATTCTTTTTTTTTTGGTATATTGTACTTTTGGTATTACATTTTATTTCGGTAAAGAAAAAACCAGTAAATTATTTCATTTGTTTGACTTGTTTTCTTATGTGTTTAATGTCTAATAAAACATCATGTAAAACATACATTTTAGAATATGTTTAATAAATATTAAGACAAGATAATTATGTAACATAATTTTATGTACATATCTTTTTGTACAGTTACGTTTCACTCAATTTGTTCTACCTTGACGTATATCGGTAATATAATAAAATTTTCCGTGTACAAAACATTCGCTAATGCGTTACTTGCATGTAGTCCATTTAATTGTTCAGACATTTGTATTCTTTTGTGAAAAAGTTTAAAGGTAACACCATTTTGTATTATTCAGCGATACTTCGTCATTAAAAAGAGTAGTTGTGCCTTTTAATTGAGACCCCCGCTACCGCCTCACCCACCGCCTCCACCACCACCACCAAAAACGCAAAATACAAAAGCTGACAAATGAAAATTGCAGTGCGTCCTCATTAATACAAGAATGATTGAAGTTTGTGAAGTTCCACCAACAATTAGAAAAGTTCTTTTGTGTTGCCTTTTGCTCTCTAATAAATTTTCGGTATCATTAAATTTAATTCCTGTTGTAATGGTTACAAGTTTGTTCTGTCGAATGAACTACGTCACGAGAAAGTTTGCGGATTCGCATAGGCGGTACGAAACCAATTTCAAGATATCTTTTTTAAGATCATCTTTGTTAAAAAGAAAACACAATTTTTTGTCAGAAAATATGTTATTAATAACAGCGAAAGTGTTAAATTATAAAATGTTGGATACTGCTTACTGTTCTGTTCAACAATCATCTTTAAATCAAAAATATTGGTGTATTTGCATTTGTATCTCTATATTAGCAGAAACTACAGTCTACGGATCAGCCATTAACAAAAAAATTACTATTTAAATGGGAATAAGCCCCAATTAAAGGTTAAAGTATGTTTATTGACGTTTTAATTTCCACTTCAGAAATCGTTCTCAAAATACAAACATTAGTAAATTTACTTTTGAGATGTAAATTAGCCCTATTTGTTCTATAGCGCTGTATATAATCTATTAGTGCTATTTAACCCCAGAAATTATTTTCTGAGGTTAAATAAAATATAACCTGTATAAAACATCAGCTACAACTAAAGAAAATATTCATGAGAGACTTAGAAATGAATATATGAGATTAAACAGAAATGTATTTACTGGTGTAAGTCGATCTTTTAAAGGCCGTTTTTGAATTAGTTATCGACGTAGATGGAGACCATTTTAAACGTATATTATAAAATCCGTAATTTTTGAGTTATTTTTTGTTAAGAAAATATTTTGTTTTACGTAATTTTATTTGTATATTAAGCGTCATATTACTTTTATTATTATTATTTTTATTTTGATATCATATTAAATATTAACAAAGTAAAGATCAGTATAGATTATTATGTATTTTTCCCGACCAACTTGACAAAAATCCATCCAATTTTGGTTGAAATTAATATTTGGCAAAAAAAATTACGAATAACTCAAAATTAAAGCAGTTAGGGATAGGGAATGCTTAAAAAAATAATAAAGTATTATAACGTAACATCTCAATGCAATACTAGAATAGAGGATAAAAAACTCAAAGACATTTTTAGACTAAAGTAGACTATGTATTTTAAAAATATTTTGAACATATATATAACTCAGGGACAAAAACATCGAATAATTTGGAATTTTTCAATTCTTTTTTTTTGTAGTCACTCTTATTTCAAAATAATTTTAGATTACTGATTTTACTCATATAGTAGGCTGATTACTCAATTCGTTTGAAATATTGTGACGTTTATTTTGACGTTTATTCAGCATTTCATGTCATTCGTACATTTTATCGTAAAAAACCTTCTTGACGTTAAGGAAAAACCATAGTCTTTCGGTTATTTTTAGTTTAATCTATTAAGTTTAATTAAATATTATTTTGATTCAATAAAGTTTAAAACAAATATTCCACCAATTCGACACTGCGATAATGAGACATAGAGCGGCTTCCCACGATCGGCGATATTGCGGACGGAAGCGGACCAGCCCGCACCCACGCACTGTGGAAAGGACTCGTCCGTGACAGCACAAGTACGTCCGTGCTGGTGCGTTTGTATACATCGAGAGTCGGTAACATCAAAGGTGCGGTACATGCTCGTGCGATGCCATCCGAGCGCGTCTGTGTTTTAACAGACAACAAGTGCAAGTCAGAAGTTTTTCATTCGCTGACACGAGTAGTTGTCTGTAGTGTTAATAATTGTTTTGCAATTTTTTATTAGTTTTTTTCTAAAAAAATGGAATGGACAAACGAAGTTATTTTTGATTTTTTAAATTTGTATCAAAATGAACAAAGTTTATGGAATTCCACGGCGCCAGAGCATAAGAACCGGAACGATGTATAGGATGCATGGAACCGAATAAAAAATCAATTGAAGAATAGTACTATTTCTAGTAAAGAATTAAAAAGAAGAGAGATAAATTAATGTCGACATACAGAAGGCAGAAAGCAAAAGTTAGAGAATCGATGGGAACTGGGAGTGGGGCTGATGATGTTTACAAGCCTCAGTGGCTTTTTTATGATATAATGACAAATTTTTTGGATAATGTCTATAAAGCAAAAAAAAACGAAGAGTTCTGAGGTAAGTAAATATTTATTGTAATTAAACTGTGTACCTATGTAACTACTAATATCAATCTTTTTCTTATTTGTCATTACTAGAGACTAAAAAATATGCATTAAAAAATGTCTAAAATATGCGTTCAATTTGCATCTTAAAACAAGTTGTCTATGCACAAATAATATGCGAAAATGCATTTGTACTTTGGAAATAGGTATATGTACTTATTTTAATAAAAAATTTAAAGTATAGGGTAAATACAGTGTGGTTAAAATTTAAAATAAACTGTATTATTATTTATTGTTATTTATACTTTCTAAACTTTAGGTTTTGTGACAAATAAAACGGTAAAATATACAATAGGTAAAATACATTTACATATTTTTATTGTTTTTTTTTTGTTAATTATCCAATAAATCCAGTTCATTTCTAGAAATTTTTTTATATAATGCTGTGTTTCTGTACACACCGCCATCACTTATTCTACCTTGACATGCGCAATCTACAAATAAGAAATTATAGTCAGCAGCAACCAAAGCTAACAGCACAATGCTAAAAGTTCCGTGATAATTGATATATTCAGAACCACTGTGAAACGGGCGTTGTATTAGGACGTGTTTTCCATCAATTGCGTCAAGGCAATGAGGGAAATTCCATGTTCAGTTAAACTCATCTTCAATTTTTTGATCATTCTGCTGTCGTCCGAGACAACTGAAATGAAAATAACAAGTTTATATTTTTTTACAGGTTTCACTAGATACGGAGGAGGTCGATGAGATCGAAGAAAACGAAGATGATATTGATATAAAGGCAACAATGGAAAAAACATTTAAAATGCCTCAAAAGTTGGAAAAAAATAAAGCAAAAAGAAGTCAATCAAACGCGTGTAACGAAATGAAGAATCGCAGCGATGAACCATATAATATTTTAAAAAATATGTCGAAGACGGAGACTGACTCATGTTCCCTGTATTGCGATTTGTTATGCAATAAATTAAGAGCTTTACAAGAAAGTACAAGAGATATCGCCATGATGGAAATAGACAGAATAATGTACACCCTTAAATAACAAGACAATCACACAAGGAATTTTCCAAACACAATTTCACCCATTAGCCAACTACACAATTCACAACCATCTCCACACTATCAATTCGCACCACCCCCAACTTACTCTGACAACTACCACTCACAACCACCCCCAGGTAACCTTCAGTCATTCAACTCACAGCAATCCTCCCAATATCAAGTCTTACTGCCATCCCCAGGTTACTCTTAATCATTCACTTCGCAACCATCCACAGGTAACCCTCAATCATCCAACTCCCAACATCAAGTCTCACTGCTATCCTCAGGTTACTCTCAACCATTTACTTCACAACCATCCCCAGATAACCCTCAATCATCCAACTCACAGCAATCTTCACAATATCAAGCCTCAGTCCTATCTCCAGGTTACTCTCAATTCTCCAACTCACAACCATTTACAGTTAACCCTCAATCATCCAACCCACAGCAATCCTCACAATATCAAGTCTCTATGCGATCCCCAGGTAACTTTTAATCATCATACTCACAACCGTCCTCAGATAACCCTTAATCATCCAGCTCTCAACCGCCTACACAACATAAACACTCAGTGTCACAAGGTAAATAGATAAAACAATATTTCGAAAATGTTAGAAAAAATTTTTTATTAGATTTTTGCTACCAGCGGTATAATAAAAAATACTTTCTAATAAATAATTGATTCTCACATTACTTAATTTTATTTCTTCCTTTAATTATACCATCAACGCTTCACAAACGTCATCGACACATCTTGAAATTGTTTGTATGGAGACTTTAAAAAGATAACTCAAGCTTGTGTAGCTATCTCCAGATGATAAAAATCTAAGTGCACTTGCAAACCGTTCTTGAACAGGAACACATTTTCGCATGTTGGTATCATTCCTTGATATAACTGGGCACATTTTATTCAGACGGTATTCGAAAATTGTTGGAGTCATTCTACATAAATTAAAGAATGTCTTACTTGGCTCTTTTTGGAAATCAAGGAGCATATCAGTTCTATTATACCTGAAAACAAAGTTATTAAAATACATTACCATACCGATGCCACAGCATGTTCATTTTTTAGTTTTCTCCCGTGATACCACTGCTGCTTAGGGGTGTCAAAGCAGAAAATAAAATTATAGATACACTTACTTTCAACGACTTCTGTTATATTCTGATATCCACCAGCGGCGTGGTTTCTTTTTCCTGTTACTAGATCGCATAATAGTAATTACTAAAATCACAGCCGCAGCTGCAGCAACCATACGTTCTCTTTTACTTGGCATTTTGAAATTAAGTTAAATCAAACACTACTGTCATGGACCTACACAGACTGTCACGGACCGTAGGTAGAGCTCTGTCTGCGGTGCGTTGCCGTCCGTGCTCATCGGCTGTCCGTGATGATTTGTAGAATCGCAGATCGCGGGAAGCCGCTATCAGAAGAAGTTAATCTACAGCTTCGAATATTTTAAAAAGATACCATAAGACGGGCAATTTTGTAGGAAGGCCTGGTCAAGGACGCCCAAGGTACACAACTGCAATTGATGGTGTCTAATTCTACAAGAAGTAGCTCATTGACATCTATGCATCTCAGAAATGAGCTACTAAATGTCAGATAAGTTAATGTGGGTTGAAAAATAATAAGACGAAGATTACAAGAAGCAAACTTAAAGCCTAGACGCCCTGCAAAAGTTTCACGTCTTTCTCAAAATCATAAAGCTTGTCGTTTAGAATTTACAAGAAGATATATTCATTGGAATATCGACAACTGGAAAAATGTTCTTTTCACTGATGAGACCAGAATCCTATTATATAAGTCGGATGGTTGAAACCACGTCTACAGAAGAGTTGAAGAACGATTCGCTACCTGCAATCTCACCCAGGCCGTTAGTTTTGAAGGTAGTGGCATAATGCTTTGGGGAGGTATTATTTAGAAGGGACGCACCGCGCTTGTGGAAGTGATTGGACGAATAACTGGTGACGCTTACATTCAAAATATCCTGTAAGGTCATGTTTTGTCATATGTTGGTTATATTGGATATGATAGATTCATGTTAATGCACGATAATTCTCGACCACATGCCGCTGCCATAGTAAGTAATTATCTTGATAAGATCCAAATTCGAAGATTGGATTGACCACTATTTAGTCCAGATTTAAATCCAATAGAGCACTTATATGATTAGCTAAAACGCCATACGACAAAAAAATCCCGTTCCAAATACGATAGAGCAGCTTAGGCTTGCTGCACAGGATGAATGGAATACAATTTCCTAAGGGTATGTCCAAAATTTACTTGCAATCATGCCCAGAAGGATGCAAGCAGTAATAAGAGCTAGAGGGGGAAATACTCGTTACTGAACATGCACTTGCTTCAATTTTAATTAAAAAGACTTGTTTAAGTAATTTAAGTTAGCATTTAAGTTTAAAGTAAAAAACTTTATTTACCTAGCATTAAACATTATTATTTTTTGCAGTTTTTTTCCGATAAAAACTTAAAGTTGTTCATTAAACATTGTAAAAATAAACTATTTTTCATAATTAACGAGACTTGATTGAATTTATTTTCAAAAAGAAAAATTAGAAAATTACAAAATTTTAAAATATTCGATATTTTGTATGAATGTATGAAGTATGAAAATGTATGATGTATGAAGAAGTATGTAAGAATATGTAGAAACCTCATCAGTAAAATATAACAAGCTCCCTCTCTTTCACTCTCCAATGACGTTACAACTCAAATAGAGCCCTGCCTCCTCCAAACTATGCCTTTAACCTTGCCGCTCCCGCGCCGATCGTCTTCAGGTTATCACGTCTAGCAAATATTGCGCGTCCGCTGCCACCTCATCCTCCCAAATTTTCCGTAGCCTTCCTTTTGATCTTGCTCCCTGCATTTTACTATCTAGTGTTCTTTTTGACAATCTGTTAGTCTTTATTCTCACTGCATGACCAGCTCATCGAAGTTTCTAAAGTTTAACGAATTCTGAGATTGGTGCCTCTTTGAAAAGTTGGTAAAGTTCATCGATGTACCTTGATGTCCATACTCCTTTTTCGTTAATAGGTACAAAGATCTTTCTTAGGACTTTCCTTTCAAAGACTTCCAGCTTTCGTTTTGTGTCTTCTGTCATGACCTATGTCTCGAATCCATAACATACTATTGGTCTGATAATACTAGTTTTGTAGTCTCTGATTTTCGATCTTCAGTGTGTGTTTTTAAAGCGGAACACATAAGCAAGCGAAAAGTAAGCTTTGTTTCTCTTTACTATTCTTATTTGAATTTCTAGTTCTTCTGTTTCATCCGTGTTTAATGTAACTCCCAGATAAGTGACATTTTCTACAGTTTCAATATAGTCCTCTAATTTCACTGTGCGTCTCTTATAATCTATATTGATTGATTTATTAGGATAATACCTTTTCCTGTATTCAGCTTTCTTACCACATATTCAAGATTCAAGTTCATATTCATCTACATATTCAATAGTGTCTGTGTCAGCCTGTCTCCTTCTTTTAATCCTTTGACTACTGAACAGTTCTCAGTGAGCTAATTTTGTATTCTGACAGTTGATGTTGATGAGTACATTGTTGCATTTAATAGTCGGATGTATTTTTGGAGGATCTTAAAGCTATGCAATATTTGATATAATTTTTGTCTGTTAATTGAGCCGTAGGCCTATTTGAAATCTGTAAATATTTTGTGGACGTCAATGTCGTATTCCCACGATTTGTTTAGAATTTATTTCACTGTGAATAGCTGGTCAGTTGTAGATTTTCTTTGTCGGAAACCGGTTTGATACTCCCCGACAATATTTGCAGTTAGTTGTTGGAGTCGTTTATTTAGTATATAAGTTAAAACTTTGTATGCTGTGTATCCTACTCGCACGTCCCCGAAGGCTTTTGCCGCGTAGCCACTGGGTGCATGGCGTACAATGATTGTGTATTGTAGCAGACGAGAGAAGGTAAAAGGCCAGTTTCTGGCGCCTAAAAACTGGAACATATCGGGTAAGCGAATAAACCCTGACAGAAAATTCTGGTCCCTAGGTTAAAGGTTGGGCAATGAGCCGGTGGCCCGTTACCGTAAAAAGTACAAAACCACGAAACCTTCAAATAAGCCTTGGTAACAAGCTCTGCCAATGCAAACAGAAGAAGTTATCTATAGGAAGCAAGATAAGCAGGTTAGAGAAACTCATAGACACATCATCTACAAGAAAACCTAATACATATACAACAAACAATACATAAACATATGATACATAAAGACGTAATACATAAACATATAATATACATATATACGCACAACAATCAGAATTTGATATTATCTTGAGGGTACCAGCATCATCCTCAGAATTGTGAATTAAACGCATGGCTATATGCCTACAAGATCGAGAACAAGTCAACCGTCAATTTTGGAAAAGAATAAGCGCCAAACAACTTTTGGTTATAGTAACATCCTACTATTTTTTAAATAGTCTGTTATGATAACAAACTCTGAGATAGCGCGTGAAACTCCAAATAAAAATTAAAAAAATAATTTTTATGACAGTCGATTGTGGCTTATACTCTCAGATAAACATAGTATTTATCTTAGATATATCATCATCATTTTGGCTTTACAACCCTGTGTGGGTCCTAGCCTCCCCAAGAATTTTTCTCCAGTCGTCCCTATCCATCGCCTTCCTCCGCCAAGCACGTATTTCCATATTTCTCATATCTTGGTCTATGTTATCTAGGAATCTTGTTCTGGGTCTTCCTCTTCTTCTTTGACCAATAGGTCTATCAAGGAGCGTTTTTCTAGCTGGGTCGGTTTGCTCCATCCGCATTACATGGCCTACCCACCTCAGACGTCCTATCTTTATGTGTTTTACGATATCTGGTTCCTGGTATATCCTATAGAGTTCGAAGTTGTGTCGTCTTCTCCAGACACCATTTTCATTTACCGCTCCATAGATGCGCCTTAGTATTTTTCTTTCGAAACATCCTAACATGTTTTCATTGCTTTTTGTTAAAGTCCAGGTTTCTGAACCATATGTTAGGACTGGGCGTATTATTGTTTTGTAGAGTTTTACTTTTGTATTTCTTGATATAACTGTAGATTTAAAAAGGAGATTAAGCCCCAAATAGCATCTATTAGCCGTGCAAATTCTGCGGTTTATCTCTGCGGTAGTGTCATTTTCAGTATTGACGAGCATTCCCAGGTATACAAATTCGTTAACTGCTTCGATGACGTCATTTTTTATAACAAGTGGCCGTAGTGTTTGTGGTTGCGTACCTATTTTCATGTATTTTGTTTTGTTGGTGTTTATTATTAAACCCATTTTTGTAGCTGCTTCCTTTAATGCTACGTACGCCTCTCGTGCTGCGTTTTCCGTTCTCCCAACAATATTGGGATATATCTTAGATATATGCCACAAAAAATCAGTTTAAGATACATGTGGAATGTTTTAAAAAAATATGTTCTTTAACGATGACTAGGGCTAGCACTAGTTGAAAGCTAAATAAGAATGATCTACACCACTGGTTGTTCGCCTTCAGCTCATATTAATGAGCCGGCGTAGTTAATGAATCACGGGATCATTATAAGTGAACCACGTACAAGGATCTTGCTATTAAAAAGAAGAACTCTTATACTCTATTATTGCGAGAGATTCCTCAATAAGATGCTCGCCGTGATGCTTTTCGACGCCTCTCGACGTCGTCGGCGTAGCGGCACACTTCGTGCACTACGCAGACGTTTAGTCGTTCATTCAATTTACTAATAATCATATTTGCATTTTTATCAATTTATTAATAAGCATATTTGCATTTTTATCGTAGTATCTGCTCAAGAACTTCTTTGCTAATTGCTTTCGTTATAACTTAAGATATTTGGTTTGACTGACAATTTTATAAAAATAGCTATAAAATGGGCCATTAGAAATATAAGCGTTTAAGAAAAACAGACTGTAAGCCCGTAGTAGAACATTCTGTCATTTATTTATTATGTAATGACTGGGCTTACTAGGTTCATCTCCATATGTAATCTGTTCTCTAATTAATTTCAAAATTAATTAAGGTGTTGCTAGCGCCATATATAAATATCAACGGAGCCTTAATCCGATCTTATTTTTGTAAGATGTTTGAATATGATACGTCAACCGCTTATTTATATATATATATATTATTGTGATATTTAAAGTCTTGGTGCGCCAAGCAATAATTAGCTAATTAAATTTTTTTGATTAATTAAAATTTTTTAAATGATATGATTATGACTCTATCACAATTTTTTTATTCTTTTATCTCAGGGTTAAATTCGTGCTTCAATATCTATGCTATTACATGTGAAAGGTAAGGTCCAGAGAATACCGGAATAATAAAAAACACATATGATCTAACACTATAATATATTGAAATAAAAATAATGAAATAATTCACACTCAAAAGTTTTCAATAAACAAATCTCATATAAGGATTCTCAAAATTTTGTTCTCCGTACGTGAACAATCAAAATTAATGGTACAAACAATATTAATTGAAAACTCAAAATCCCAAACTATTCTAATTCTCCTAATCAAAATATTTATATCCTTTCTAAATTAAGTGTAAAAATTGTGTTATCAATAAAAGAAAAAACTGCAGAAAACAAAATATCTCTCTCTGATGATGAGTGGTCCAAATCCTTGTTCCTTGTAGACTATATTATCTCCTCTCAACCGCTCCCTATGTAATCAGCAATCTTACACAGATTGTTGCAAGTATATCGTCCTTAATGATCTCCTTCAAAAGCACAAATCGTTCAAATTATGATAGCCTTTCTCCTCTCGATAAACTGAATCTCTCGTTGGCCCGAGTGAAAAATGACTCTTGGAATATCTTCTCTTTACTATAAACTGAATCTCTCGTTGGCCTGAACAGTGACTCTTGGAATATAAGTAGGAAAATATGACTTACAATATTTTGCTGCTTCAGCTTCTGTCAGATACACTAACTCCACAAAAACTCACTAACATTCAACACTACTGCTTGCTACTTCTTTGGAACCACCAGAGAACAATCACTGTTCCTCTTACAGACTTGGAAAATCAACTAACTATATCTTTTTCTCTCTCCTCAATCTCGCTAAACTTTTTCCTACATATTTATCCCACCTTTTTCAATCTCCGCCAATCACAACTCGTCACAATTCCCCCATTTTTTCATTTTGATAACAAACAAATTTTTACCTATACTTATAAATTTCCTAAAACTTATTTACAAATAATATTTTTCTATAATTCTTAAAAACTAACAAAAACCACTTTCTATAATCCCTTCTATTGTCTTTAATCACTGCACTAATGTATTTTGAAAAACCCCGTTCAATTGTCTGTGGCTTTCACTTAAACTTATGCGGGTCACTCAAGTATAACAAAGAAATAAATGCAAAGCTTACACTTTGTTTAGTACAGGAAATCCAAGGATTTAATAACTTTCCTTCTCCGAAATGTTTGTTGGATATTATCCTACTTATCTGAATTATTTTAATGTTTTTGAACTTTGAAATATTTTTAAACAAACCAATATTTTTCTCGATTTTACATATCATAACAAATCCCCGCCATTTGATCTGCCGAAAACTCTTTGTTAAATTTTAAAAATGACAAAAGTTTTCTAGGATCAAATTATTTCACTATGTTATTAAAATCTATTCATGATATTGATAGATGTCGTGAATGTTAAAAATACCCCGTATATTTCCTGTCTCTATGTGCGCTAATTCATAACTATTTACCCCATTTTCCGTATTGACCCTATATGGACCTTCAAATATCGGCATCAATTTAGCACAAATACCATTTTGTAAATTCGACACCCTCAGTGCCTTCACTAAGACTTTATCTCCTTTCTGGAATTTGATCGGCCTTCTTCTTCGGGTTCTCTCTTGTCTTTGGAGATATTTCTCTCCACTTCGTCTCAATCTTCTTTGAACCAATTCGATCACTTCTTCGTATTGTTTGGGGGCGGTGTCTTCCCACGGTCTTGTAGGCATTGTTCCTTTCATTATATATAAAGGCGTCTCTTTGGTAACCGTATTTGGAGCACAATTCAAATAGGTCTCGATCTCAAACACTTTTCTGTCCCAATGTCGATGATGTTCTTCCGCGGCAATTCGTAGAAATTTTGTGACTTCTTGTATAAAACGCTCCGATGGGTTGCTCTGTGGATGACGGATGCTTATAAATTTTGTATCGATGCCTCTCTCTCTTAATTCCCTTTTAAAACGTTCGTTCCTAAAATATGTCGCATTGTCCAATAAAATATTGTCTGGTCTTCCCACCGTTTCTATAAAATTGTCTATCTTCCTAAGTATTTCAATTCCTTTTGTGGTTCTGCATGCGTACAATTTAACATATTTTGAGAAAAGATCCACCATAACTAATATGTGTTTATTCCTTTGAGTTGTTGGTATCAAATCGCTCAACATATCAATAGCAACAATATCCAGTTTCTTCCGAGCTACGACGTTTTTTGTGACGTTTTCATTTTTAAAGTTCCTACTTTTACACTTTTGGCATGTCACACAATTTCGAGTCACCTCCTTGGCTATTGTATAGTCCTGTCGACAAATGTAGTTCTCCCTGAACATAAGCCACACCTTTCTACTTCCAATATGTCCGTTGTCACAGTGTAACTTTAAAAAAACTTCTTTTGCCATTTGCTCCGTGATTACATAGAGTTCTTTACCATCGACCCTCTTAAAATATAGGTTATTTTCTTGTTCAGCCCTTTGCTTTTCTCTTTCATTCAATTCTTCCTGATTTTCCCTGATTTTGGCCAACGAAAATAAGCCTGCTTCTTCTCTCATTATGTTCATGCCTACGTGGAGAGTTTTGTGATCCTCTTTGCGGAATTGTTCATCTCTCGTCAACGCATCAGCCAAAATATTGTCCGTTCCTTTGATATATTTAAATTCAAAATCATATTCTTGGAGTAAAAGAATGCCCCTATGAATTCTATTATTTACCAACCTATTTTTCATTATGTGTATCAACGCTGCGTGGTCCGTTTCAATGGTGAATCTTGCCCCAAGTAGGTAAAAACGTAATTTGTTTACACAAAATAACACACTGGCAAACTCTAATTCAGTAACGCTGTATTTTCTCTCATACGTTTTGGTTACACGGGAAACAAAACATATTGGCACCTCTATATCGTCTTGTATCTGTGATAACACCCCTGCAAATTTTTTTATGGAAGCATCGGTCCTGAGAATGAAAGGTTGCTCATATCTTGGGTGGTGCACTCTTACAGCTGTGGAAAACGCTCCTTTTAAATTTTTGAAAGCGATTTCTTGTTCCGTTCCCCATTTCCATCTGACATTTTTCTTAAGTAATGCTATTAGCGGTATTTCTTTTGTACTGAGGTCTGGTATCAGCTTTTTGAAATAGTTTACCATTCCTAAAAATCCCCGCAAAGTTTTTAAATTGGTTGGCCTAGGGTAGTTGTTTATGACTTCGATTCTATCTTCTGCAAGACTAATCCCTTTTGTGTCTAATTTGAATCCTAAATACAATACCTCTTTTTGGAAAAACTGACACTTTTGAATATTTAATTTTAATCCGGCTTGATCAAGTTCTTCGAGAACAGTATGAATATGTCGTAGATGGCTTGTTATATCCGGTGAGAAAATTAATAAATCATCTATGTAATGTACAACAAATTCTCCATGCCTATTTAAAATTGTGTGTAATGCGCGAACCAAAGCAGCGCATGCACTTTGTAGTCCAAATGGTACTACCCTAAATCGGTACACCACTCCGTCGATAGAAAAAGCGGTATAATTTCGACACTTTTCTGCCAAAGGTATTAACCAAAAACTGTGTTTCAAATCGATTTTGGAGAAAATGTGTGATCCTGTGATTCGTCCAAAAATGGCTTCTATGTTCAAAGGCGCTTCGTATTGCGCGATTGTGTGCGAATTAATGTTTCTTGCATCTAAACATAATCGCAAATCACCATTTGATTTTTTTACGCATACTATCGGGTTGATATATGGAGAGTCACATCTTTCGATCACCTTGTCTTTGATCATATTTTCAATTTCCTGTCCGACGCTTTGCCTGTATTTATACGGGATTGGATATGTTTTCGATTTAAAATTTTCTAAGTTTTTAACTTTAAAAGAATGTTCATAATTTTTAGCCACTCGGCTTTCTTCATTAATAAGATCTCCATAATTTTCTAAAATCTTCTCTATTTCCTTCTCCATGTTTTCTCCACATATTATTTTTCTTTCATCCTCAGTTTGTTCACATGTGTTCACTGTCCGTATTACTTCTTCACAAAATTCTGGATTCTCGTCCATAATTGCCATTTCTTCTCTGTTCTCTTCCGTTATTTCTTCTTCTATTTTTTCTTTATCTTTAATTTCTATCTGGTATTCCGAGCACCATGTTTCGGCTCCTTCCATTTTTCTGCTTATAACTTCCTTTTTTTCCTGCTTTCTTTTCGAACTCTTCTTCTTTTTTTTATTCTCTTTTCCTCTTCGGATTGATTTTTTTCTTGAGCTTTCGATTTATCCTCTACCGTCATATTGATTTCTTTATGTTTTTCTTGTCCATTTATCCTTTCAGAAAATTTTCTCCTGTCTGTTTCCTTTTCTTCTTCTATGTTGTCTGGTTCTGCTCTGATTTCCAGTTGATTTTCCGAAAAATTGATGGTGATATGTTTTTCACTCAATTCATCAATTCCCGCTATCATATCATGATTTAGATCTTCGATCACCACACATTGCATAATATAGAATTGGTCTCCCACTCTGATCCGTACTCCTAAACCTTCGTTTACTGTCGTCAATTTTTTATTATTTGCACCCACTAAAGCCACCCTCGGAATCTTATACACAAATCTGTCCATATTTAATTCTTTTACTAGTTTTTTATTGATTAACGAAATTTCCGATCCAGAATCAATCAGAATTTTAATCGCTTTATGTTTTATAAATGCATCTAAAAAAATTAGACTGGAATTAGAATTTTGTTTTTCGTTTCCCGCCAACTGTATAAACTCTCTCGGGTGACAAAATATACCGGAGAGTTTTTACTTTTGTTTAGTGGATGCCTTATTGAAAATCCTGTCTGGATTCATTGAAGACTTCTTCTTCCTCTTTTTCTATTGCTACATGATTCATCTCTCTTCTGTTTTGTCGTTGGAATCTCTGGTTATTTCTATCGTCCCTTTGTTCGTTAGTATTCCTATTCGGAGGATTTTGTGCATCTCTATTCCTGTTGTGATTTTCATATGTTCTCTGTTGTGTGTCATTCCTGTTATCGTAATTTTGTTGTCTATTGTAATTATTGTAATTTCTCGGCCTATATTCGTTTGTTGATCTGGGATGTCGGTTTCTCTGGTCATAATTTGATGAATACCTTCTTTCCGCTCCATTATATTGGTCATGTTGTCTTCTATTTCTCATTTCTTTTCTTTTTGCTTCTTTTAATTGAAGGAATTGGCACAAACTATCAATATCTTGATAGTTTCTCAAAATCACGTGATCTTCCAACGTTTCCTCAAAATGTCTGCTGATCATTTCTACCAGCTGTTCGGTAGAATATTTGTATTCTAGATATTTTGAATTGTTATATATCTGCAAAGCATATCTTTCTTCAGATATTCCCATTTTTTCGTGATATTTTCCATTCTGTAGCTCTTGGTTGATTTCTCTCTGTTTATTTTTCCTCCAGAAATAGTTGAGAAATTTATTTTCAAAATCTGTCCAATTTTCAAACTCATCTTCCTTGCTTTCATACCATAACGCTGCTCCTTCTTTCAAATGGTTTCTAATTGTTTCTTTGCAATCGTCAAAATATCTAATATGTTGTAATTTGGTTTTCAAATTTTTAACAAACGGTACTGGGTGTGTTTTCCGAATATCCCCGCCAAATTGTATTTTCGCCTCGCTTGTTCCATGGATGACCATTTCCCTTCTTTCCCCTGAATTTTGTTCCTTTTTGATTTCCTCCATTTTTCTTTCTATTTCTCGCATGTCTTCTTGTAAAACGTTTTCAAATTTTGTTTCTAATTTTTCTAATTCCTTTTTCTGGACAGTCTTAATATCCTTCATTTTAGTTTCTATTTTTTCTCTCTGCATCTCTAGTTCCTTTCTCTGGCAATTTTGTATCTCCTTCATTGTATTTTGGATATCTTTAATCTCTGTCTCTTGTTTTGCATTCTTTAGGGTTATTTCTTCTATCTGTTGTATCAGTTCTTTCTTTATCCCCTCAACACATCCTTTAATTTCCTGTTCATAGTTTTCCAGACGCTGCTCTATATTTCTGTTATTTAGTTCTATTGCTTGCCTTGTTTCCCGTTGGTTTTCTTCCATTGTTTGTTTTGTTTCTGCCATTGTTTGTTTTGTTTCTTGTTGATTTCTATCCATTTTTAGTGATGTTTCATTCATTGTTTGTGTCTGTATTTGCATCATTGCTAATAATTTCTCTATTCCTGATAATTCTTTTTTTTTTTCAACTATTGTAACATTTCCTTCATTATCCGATCCTTCTTCAACAATTGTTTCCTCTTCTCTGTTATCCTCCTTCCTTTCTTGCATTTTGCTTTGACTCCTTGTGGTCGACATGTTGTTTCTTTTCGTTACTGTTTTTGTCCCCGCCAAATGTGAAATTTTACAACACTCTATATGTTTCAGAACACGACAATATTTCTCCTCAAATGTATTAAATTTTCACGACAAATATCAAATATGCAATCAGTAAAATTCAAATAATTCAAAATAAATATCAAATGTACGATTGGTAAAGAAAATAAAATCAAATAATTCAATAGCAGTAAATATCCACTAACTACGATCAAACAATAAATCAAATTTATATTCCCTGGAAAAATTGTCAAAATACTTTCAAATTCAAATTCCCTCAATGTTATATGTTTTTATCTCTGGATCACCTGTACTTATTCCAGATCTCTTTCCCTTCCTTCAAATGTAAAGCTGCGATATTTTCAAGCCCCACGTTGGGCGCCAGTTATTGCGATATTTAAAGTCTTGGTGCGCCAAGCAATAATTAGCTAATTAATTTTTTTGATTAATTAAAATTATTTAAATGATATGATTATGACTCTATCACAATTTTTAATTCTTTTATCTCAGGGTTAAATTCGTGCTTCAATATCTATGCTATTACATGTGAAAGGTAAGGTCCAGAGAATACCGGAATAATAAAAAAAACATATGATCTAACACTATATATTGAAATAAAAATAATGAAATAATTCACACTCAAAAGTTTTCAATAAACAAATCTCATATAAGGATTCTCAAAATTTTGTTCTCCGTACGTGAACAATCAAAATTTATGGTACAAACAATATTAATTGAAAACTCAAAATCCCAAACTATTCTAACTCTCCTAATCAAAATATTTATATCCTTTCTAAATTACGAGTAAAAGTTGTGTTATCAATAAAAGAAAAAAAAAACTGCAGAAAACAAAAATATCTCTCTCTGATGATGAGTGGTCCAAATCCTTGTTCCTTGTAGACTGTATTATCTCCTCTCAACCGCTCCCTATGTAATCAGCAATCTTACAACAGATTGTTGCAAGTATATCGTCCTTAATGATCTCCTTCAAAAGCAAAAATCATTCAAATTATGATAGCCTTTCTCCTCTCGATAAACTGAATCTCTCGTTGGCCCGAGTGAAAAATGACTCTTGGAATATCTTCTCTTTACGATAAACTGAATCTCTCGTTGGCCTGAACAGTGACTCTTGGAATATAAGTAGGAAAATATCACTTACAATATTTTGCTGCTTCAGCTTCTGTCAGATACACTAACTCCACAAAAACTCACTAACATTCAACACTACTGCTTGCTACTTCTTTGGAACCACCAGAGAACAATCACTGTTCCTCTTACAGACTTGGAAAATCAACTCCCTATATCTTTTCTCTCTCCTCAATCTCGCTAAACTTTCTCCTACATACTTATCCCACCTTTTTCAATCTCCGCCAATCACAACTCGTCACAATTCCCCCATTTTTTCATTTCGATAACAAACAAATTTTTACCTATACTTATAAATTTCCTAAAACTTATTTACAAATAATATTTTTCTATAATTCTTAAAAACTAACAAAAACCACTTTCTATAATCCCTTCTATTGTCTTTAATCACTGCATTAATGTATTTTGAAAAACCCCGTTCAATTGTCTGTGGCTTTCACTTAAACTTATGCGGGTCACTCAAGTATAACAAAGACATAAATGCAAAGCTTACACTTTGTTTAGTACAGGAAATCCAAGGATTTAATAACTTTCCTTCTCCGAAATGTTTGTTGGATATTATCCTACTTATCTGAATTATTTTAATGTTTTTGAACTTTGAAATATTTTTAAACAAACCAATATTTTTCTCGATTTTACATATCATAACAATATATATATATATATATATATATATATATATATATATATATATATATATATATATATATATATATATATATATCTACGGCATAAAGTGGACTCCGCCCATGTTAAAATTCAGGTTTAATTAAGCTCCGTGGTCAAGTGGATACCGATATACGGAGCTCACTTGACCATTCCATAATATTGGTTCTGTCGATTCATCAACAAGTAGAGTTTAATAATTTATAAAAATTTTTTGGAGCCCGTAAATACCCCTGTATCATAAACGTATATCGTTTAGTTCACGAGTATATATTATAGGGGTCGTTCAGATCTTTTTCATTGTATATTTGAACCATACGTTTATCGGTTTAAGTAAGCTCTGAGAGTTTGGCAACTGTGCGATTATACCGTATATTTTCAACATATACCCTGAACGGTTTATATGGGCTCCTTATTTTTATCTACTATTTGTAGACAGTGTAATGTCATATGCATTACACTGTGTAACAGAGGATATCTTATTACCTGGTATAACTACGTACTAAAAGGTAACTGGTTCTTTAAAAAACAGGTATATAGATACAAAAGGATTTCGGCTTATTATTTAATGGAATGTTCGCTTGCATAGAAAATTTTATTTTTTCTGCATTTTTAGAAATATTGTTTTTTTATTTAATATAATTTATTAGTTCAATGCCGAATTCGATGTTTTTTTTTATTACAGAAATTTCGTAATGTATTTTGTTTACGTGAGTATGTCTTTGTACGTTTTATGTAAGCACCCGATTAATAAAAACTACTTTTATTTCATCTACTCTTCTGCGATATCTTGTATAAAGCTTTTTTATTATTTTAGACTCTGAGATAGCGCG
>NW_027313629.1:0-20574 GCF_040954645.1 Diabrotica undecimpunctata | reverse complement strand
ACGCGCTATCTCAGAGTCACCGAAAATAAGATGTCGTATAGAAAAGGCGAGAGCTGTCTTCAATCGCCTCAGGAAGATTTTATGTAATATGCACCTGAACATTGATATAAGAACACGAGTCTTGGGATGCTATATATTTTCTACCCTTTTATATGGAGTCGAAGCCTGGATCTTGACAGAGGCAACATCCAAACGATTAGAAACCTTCGAAATGTGGTGCTACCGCCGCATGCTCAGAATTTCCAATATCCATTATGTTACAAACAACACCGTGATCCAACGTATGAATAAAGATCTGGAAATTATGCGTATCCTGAAAATCAGAAAGATGACATACTTAGGGCATGTGATGCGCAATGGGAAGTATCAACTAATTCATCTAATTTTACAAGGCAAGATAGAAGACAAAAGATCTCAAGGGCGCAGAAGGGCATCGTGGTTGAAGAACATCAGAGAGTGGGCAGGAATAACTACCATACATCTATTTAGAATAGCTGACAACAAAGTTGTATGGACCAACGTGATTGCCAACATCCACAGAGGATAGGCACCAAAAGAAGAAGATTGACTTTTAGCTGTCTTTATTGTCAATCTAGTTATGGCTCAAGTTCTCTCATACTCTATTTCTTCTTTTCGAGTAGGTTTTCTAGTGATTGGTCTTTTTTGTATTTATTAAAGGCAGTTTTACTTTCCCTAACGACCTTTATACAAGACTGTTTTCACCATGAAACTAGAGTAGTAGGTTTTTTTAAAGCTGTTTTACCGCTGTATAATTCATAAGTCTGTTTATTTTTATTTTCGATTTATGAATCTGTTTTATATGAAATGTTTAATCTATATTCAATAACTTCATCCATTAATCCACCTTTCACATATAACCGTCCTTGCTTCATTCCAACAATGGTCCCACTTGGCTGGTTGAAATTATCAATAAATATAGGTTATTTATACGGTTTATATATGATATTTTAGTTACTCCACTGACATTTCAAAACTTTAATAAATTTCCATAATAAACCTTATATGTAAAATACCCAACTTCGTTAATATTACACAAATGAATGTAATGGATCTCTTTTTATAAACGTAAAACATGGCAACGCGCTTTAAATGTAAATTTGTATATTTAGAAAGCCGTTTGATGTTTCCAAATATCGAACGATTGTCTAGACGATTTAAGTAAACTCGTAAAAAGAAAGATACAAATATTTTTTACAAACCATCTGGTACCAGTAAACGAACTTAATCAATGGAAGACTTCAGTTAAATTGTGGCTGAGCAAAATCCTCTGGGAAAACAGTTGTTTATCATTAAGTATCAGTACAGATTTAGAAATTTACGAATCAGATTTTTATTTTAAAACAAATTTTAGTAGGTTCATTAAACAGAGCATTTTAAATCAAATTGATTTTAGAAGAATTGGTTAATCAAGTAGAATAATTGATAGATTTTTTATTGCTTAATGATCTATAAAAATTATAATGTTCATATGATGGCACAGGTGAAGTGAGTTAAAAATAACGCTCGATAATCGAGCACGGCACATGAAAGAGAAGAATGTCATATGATACAACCACGAAGGTACGTTATACAACTAAAAGAGAATAAATTAAGCAGATATGACTAATAAAATATACAGGCAAAGTTCAAAACTCTCGATTATTTCAGTTCATTTGATAGCGAATTAAAATTAATTTATTGTACAAACTTACCTGTTGCTTTAGCTGTTGTTTCTTTCACAGTTTTCAAGGTATCTGCTTCGAGCTTAAAATTTTTGAAATAATTAAACACATTATATATGATCTCATGAGATTGTCCATTAATAACAGAATTAGTCTTCTATTACTTTCTAACGCCATCATTTAAAGAAACTGCCACAAACACACTTAACTATCCAAAATAATAAGAAGTCTGTAGGAAATAATAAGTGGCGTTGACAGTAGTTTGCTCGAATAAAACCCGGTTTACCTCAACCGTAACAAGTTAACGGGTTATTTAGACTATTGCGCGGTGAATTTGAAGAAGTTGCTCCGACAGTAGCACTAACTGTACGCGAAGAAATTACTTTCTGAGTCGTGGGTAGATCTTTTGATTGTTGATCAAGTAACTTTGGACACATCCTTAGAATAACCGGTGTACAAAAAGGGTGTACATATAAATTATGAATATAATTTCAGTTAATGAGGACTGTATTATATAGGTCTAGTTCAAAATAAATTAGGATAAGTATTAAAGGGTTGTACAGATTATAGCAAATTAAGTCTATACAAAGTCTTACCAATTCTTCTGCTGCACACACACTCGCGGTATTTACAGGCTTTCACTCGCGGTTGTTCTTTATACGGGGAAGCTGTCCTGGTACCGGTTTCTGAATACGTGTCTCGCGGCACTAACACTGAGATCACGAGATAGAGCACATTTGCGTCTGTATACGATTTAGAACAGTATTTGCAGTATTTTTTGCATAACTATAAGCGGGAGAGAGAATATCTGTTCTTAGCGGCAGTCAACAGTAGAGTCATTAACTCTGTTACTAACGATAGTCAACAGAGAAGAGAGAGTGTCTGTTCCCAGGGATAGTAACAGGCAAGAGGCTTCTTGTTTGCTATCTTACAACTGTCTGTATCTCTAAAGGAGGGGGGTTGGAAATGGAAGTAGAAAGTATTATTGAGATTAAAAGTATTATTTCAAGATTGTTGCTTGAAAATGATTTTTCGCATGTGAAAAAATTGAACAACCGGCAACACGACAATAATTACAACGCGGTCGTTTTTCATACGATTATCTACTGTGAGGGTTTTTATCCTCCTTCAAACTAGGTTTATCGAACACATCTTCAATTTTTCTTGCTTCTGTAAGTAGTTCCGTAAAATTGGAAACCACTTCTCGAGAAATCATTTCTCTAATCGCTTTATGTAGTAAATCATACACCATATCTAGCTGGATTGTTTCTGTAAGGCTGTCCGGTTTAATTGCGCGAGAACAGCCCTGTCTTCTGTCCACTGTCTTCTCTCTTGCTCCTCGACAAATAATTCGCGGTAGACACGATATGCCGGTTTTTTCAGATCAAAATTTTTTTTTGTGGAACATAAAAATAAAAAACCTAAAACTCGGTTATTTGAATTTTTCTTCATAACTGTTGAAGTTTGTAAAAAAAAATGTAAACACAAAAGTTGTAGATCTTTTTATTATCTTAAACTTTACCATTTAACTTTTTTCTATAGGACTTGTAGTTTTGCCAGAAATCATGGTAGACCGTTTTTTACTCTTAAAAACTCCCCCTCTTCCAATTACCGACCTTAGACCGTCTATAAATTATTTTACCTTTAATTTTTATGATATTTTCTTTCCTCTTCAATGTGTTCCATCCTGTTAATATTTGTTTTTTTTACTTTATACAATTTTCACAGGCTTTAGCAGAGGTCTAAATAGAATAGTTCAATTATTTTAAAATCATATTTGTACAATTGTTATTAAAAAAAAAAACAGATTGCACAAGTAAAATGCCTTTTACTAATAAATTCGCTTAAAATCTTTTTCTTAAAATCTCAAAATGCTTTTCTACTTGTTTACTAAAAAATAATGAAGACACGCCAATGCTTTATTGGAGTAATATAATTCTAGTCCCTTACTTATGCCCCAGTGGAAAAGAAAGTGGCCACATTGTGGTCTACGCGCGTAATGATCACTAGTGTTGCCAAATTACCTCATGCTCCTTTTCATTGAGCCTCGAGCGGGTTTTTTGGCAAGAAGTGCTGGATTTATTAGGTCCAAAAGAGGCCGGGATTGTATATATCGCTAAGATTAAGGAAACGGGGATGAAATTGTGGGATAATGTTTTTTTTTTTCATTCTCTCTACTTTTGTTAATAAAGTTGGTTCAAATTAAAGTGATTTGTTCATTATATTATAATCCTTAGTTTATTATAAAAATATAATTGTATAACCAATATTTATAATTTTTGATACAAGTAGTATCTTGCGGCAATGACAGTTGTTAAATATGACTAGTTATTTATAAAATATTTTTCTCTACGATCATTAGCGAATACACAATAATTCCGAAATCATTTTTAATAGCCAAAAATAAAAATTCTTACAATTAAGATAACTATAGCCCAGGGAAATAGGTTTTTTCCAGACATCGCCAGGTATTCGACGAGTTTTTCCGTTAATTATCACCAAATGGGAAGGTAAGGGCCTGGAAAACTACGGCAACTTATCTATTAGAAGTGCCCTCTGCGTATATTCCATATTTGTTGGATAATCGACATTTCTTACATGGGAAATAAAATGAAACACAGTTTAGAAGGTGGACAAGATCCAGCCGGAGGCTGGAAATAAAAATAAAAACGTTTATTGTCCTTACATTTCACACCTAAGATATTTTAACTTAAGATATCGTAGCCTTCTTTCTTGACGTCCTGCTTCTGCACCGCCTACTGGTTGAACTGCTTCCTCTCGGATTTTTAATTTTTCTGTTCTGGACTTCTTTGCTTCTTTTTCTGTAAGTACTTGTTTTCGGCATCGTACCCACTTTCCTGATTAACTGTCTTCGGCAACCACTCGGATCAACCACAATCAGACCCTGATCACATGGTCGATCAGTCTATGTGTTGATCTGAACATCCTCTAGATCCGATTCTTAGCGAGGATGTCTCTGGTATTATGGAGACTTCTTGTGGCTTGGTGGAAGAAGTATCTTGTCCTTTTCTCAGCCACCTCCTTTCTTTGATTGGTTGCATTTCTTTTATTATGTAGCATGACGTATCTGTATCATACATAATACAACAGGTACACTCTCTGAGCTTATCTGTATGAATTTGAGAGTAGAACGCATTTAAGCGACGGTGTATGTGGTCCGAACGCAGTTGTAGTGTATTTATAAGTGTATTATCATTCCTTTAGGCTATGGTATCCAATTTTCAATGTTAGTTCGGTAATCCTTGCATACTAAATCTAGCATCACTAATTTCAATACATGGGTAATGACATTATGAAAAGTCGTCTAGGTGAACTGCGTGTATTAAAAATAAATACACCCTAGAAAGATCCTTTTAAATAAAAAAAAAATGTCATTATATAAATAAACACATACATATAGAGCATTTTATTAAAGAACATGAAAAAAAGTGGCCAGGCTGTGACAACTTATGTGGATAAATAGACCCAGGAGTTAAAGTGTTAAACTGAGACAGCGTATAATAAAACCGATCTAACATAGGCCTGGTAGAATTGGATCTTCTTGGCATTCGTTAGTGGACTAGACCTAAAAAATATAAAAGTATTAGTTTTTTAGCAGCGTTTGCTTTTACCTTGATTTGTTGAGTATTCTTTGTGAAGTTGAGTTTTATATCGAGATAGACTCCTAGGTACTTGCATGATTCTTCTGACTGGATCCTGTTTCCTCCCATTGTTATTTCTACTACTGGTGGGCTTGTCTCCTGAGTGAACATTTTGCGTTTTTTGGGCGTTGATTTTGATCTTCCATTTTTAGGTTTAGTCCGTGATTCTTCCGACTGACCGGGAGTTAAAAATGTTTCACATTTACATGTTTCTATATGGCATTTTCAGATCACTCGGCCAATAGAAAAAATTGAAGATGTTGTGAGACGAGGGGATGCGCATCGAGGTGCGTATTAGTCCACGACTAAGACCTCCGGTGACATAATATATGCCTATAATAAGCAAACCTATACCTACATTTTCTGTTGAAATTTCCGCTTGTTTTTTTAATTATTATTGACCATTTAGTCCGAAAAATGATATTTTTTTGAATTTTTGTATACGATTAAAAAGGTGTCTATTTAAGATACACCGGGGTGAGAGAACCCTTAAATTTCAGTAACTGCTGGTTTAAGCGCAATAACCAAAAAATATGTCTCTACATCTGACTTATTTTTGGCAAGATTACTGAAGAGATATTAACATATCACCTTGAGAGTGAATCACACCTTCCAATATTATTACTTTTTTTTATTTTTGCGGTCTATGGGTTACACTTACCCCACACAGATACAACACACAACATTATACAGTACTTGTAGGTTATTTCGAAGATAATGGAATTATTCTTATAAGAAATTGGTGATTTTGCACGTCGCATCCAAAGGGGGTTCTAATCAATTGCCATCTCTAGTCACCCAATAAATTTTTAAAATAATAAACTTCTTGTATGTAAACCAAGTAAATATATCGTATAATCTGGTGCACTTCTAACCTGACATCATGTTTTTTTACTATACCGTGTATACAGATAACGACATTGTTTTGTTGACCATAGGAATTAAGATTTATTGCAATCCCATCTCTAGAGTATATTTATTATAATGCTTTAAAACTAATTTTTTGGTTATTTTTTAGCCTTAATAGTAATACAAATAAATAAGTAAGTAAATAAGTAATATGCTTTATTGTCACTGAAAATTGTACAAATTTTATGGACAAAGCTTATAACAATAGGACAAGAAGGAAGAAAAAAAATCAGAATAAGAATCGTTTGTACTTTTAAATAAAAAAAAACAATAAAATTCTTCCAAAGTTAAATATAAAAACTACTAACTAATTAAGAACTTACAAACTTTGTAAAATGTACCTAACAAAAAATAAAAATTTGGAAAGTAGATTAATGAATTAAAGGCTTAAATATTTCACCTCCTTGTGCTAAACAGTAATCAAATCTGTCATACAGATTTCTCCTCATAATTTTGGAGTAGGGCTGGTGTAATGCTTGCAGAGAAATGAAGTATTTTTGCCCTTAATTCGACTAGGTTTGTGACCCTTTCAAACTGATGCCTTTAAATGTTTTCTTTGAGCAAACCCCAAAAAAAAGAAATCGTTAAGCGCTAAGTCACAGGATCTAGGCGGCCGTTTAATTGTACCACGTATACTTATCAGTCGATCAGGAAACTTTTGATTGAGGAAGTCAATAGTTGCTCTAGAGTTGTGAGCCGAACACCCATCCTGTTGGAAATAAACCTCCTGAAAATTAACGGGAAGGCGTCGAACTGCCGGAATGATCTCATTTTGTAAAAGTTGTAAATATTTGGGTCCGATTAACTTTCCATCGATAAAAAATGGACCGACAATATAATCGCCTAACATCCCAGTCTAAACATTTAACTTTTGCGGATGCTGCGTTCGCAGCATCCGAGAATAATACCTTGCAACGGATGGATTGTGTTTTTTATGCAATGAAAATGAAGATTCGTCAGAAAATAAAATAGTTTTTAAAAAGTGTACATTTTCATTCTGTTTATCTAACGTAAATTCACAAAACTCCATCCGCCTAAAGTTATCTTCCGGAAACAGTTCTTGTGTTGGTTGTATCTTAAAACAGTGATACCCATTCCTTTTGAGAACTCGCTGGACAGTTTCAGCATTCACGTTAACTTCTCTAGCAACTATTGCAGGGTTCACTAGCGTCCACAAAAGCACAAATACCATTATCCCTGTTTTGAGGCTCCTCATCGACAGGTCTAACACGTGGTTCATTACCTTCATGACACCTTTACAACTGTTTAGACATCCCGAAGTTTAAAAATGTTTAATGGCATTTTTAACCGTTGTAACATTTGGTGGGGGTCTATTTTCGAAGGCAAAAATAAATAAATCAATTACTTCGCGTATCGAATGACCCTGAAAGTATTTGTTTATTCTTCCAGAACTTCGTTTGAAATTTTTAATGTCAATGTGACAATTACGACAATTCGTACCTACTGTGAAATGAATATAGAGGTGGAAACGTGTAACATGTCACAGCGATTGCCATTGTGTTGTATGGTCAATAAAACAATGTTGTGATCTGTATATTGCGTTTGCGGTATTGTCATATTCTGAGTATGTATATATTTTATGCCTTAAATATGCTTTGAAACAGTACGTTTTTATTATATTATTTTATGGATTCTGGTATTTTTAAAATTTTTTAAATTCATATAAAATACGAACAAATGAATATTTGTTTTTTTTTAGATATTAGTTGCAGTTAGTTATTAGAAAAAAATTTTATAATTACCCTTTGGTATATAAGCGGATAAATTTGGCAATACTGTCAAAACCTTCAAAACTTATAGTTACCAGATTGCAACAAATGTTCAGCAGATTTCAATTTTATGACTATTTTCTTACCATTTTGGGATGAAATGTTACCTAAATTAAATACCGTTTTGTTAAAGTATTAGTTAGTTACAGGTTCTTGTTCAGATCGTCACCACATTTAAATTGTGTGAATTGGTGTGTTCGGTAAATAAAATTTCAAATTAAAATAATGCCTACAACCGTTTGTGAACCTTAAAGGGTATAAAATGTAGCAGAAATGCGACAAGAACGATTTAATTTAACCTATTTATGTTTTATAAATGCGTTTGACTTTTTAGTATGGTGTGTGTTGCGTCAATTAATTTAAAATAGTATCATATGTAACTTGTGCAACATAAGGCAAGAATCTAATTAAATCTAATCTAATCTAATAAAATTAATTAATATTTATGCTCTTTCGCGATTTAATAAAACGACATGGCAACACTGCCAAATACAAAACTTTCTTTCATTTGTGGCTAGCTTCATCTGAACATTTTATATCTTCTTTTTCTTCTTAGCCTTCTGTCGTCCATGTTTGGACATAGGTCTCTCCCAACTCCTTCCATTGGTCTCTATCCTGAGCAACATATTTCCAACTTGTTCCAACTATTCTTTTAATGTCATCCACCCAACTCATTTTATATACTTTTTCCTTTGTGTTGCAGTTTCGCAACAATATATAAACATTCATATAATATTAACAGACCTTGTGGTAGTTTTGATTCTCCCTGTATTCCAAGATTACAGTTTACAGCCCGTACAAAAATACATCTGTGTTAAAAACTACATATTACGAGACGGGCCATCTGCAAAATGACACAGACGTGTATTTGAGATAAGAATGAGATGATAGTCGCGTTTTGTCACTCAAACAACACACACGTGGGTTTGGGTGAGGGTGGTGCATCCATGCCCGGGTATCTCTTATGGGAGCGACAGTCCTCTGAAATTTGTATTTCCTAAGGACACCAGAGGGCGTAGCATTCATAGCAAAGCTTCGTGACTGCGCAATACCGCAACCAACAAAACAAGTACGCCATTTTTATTGTGGTTTCGACACAGTGTTTTGAGTTGTATTATTTGCGATTAAATAATTGTTTGTTTTTTTGCCATCATATTTAAATAATTACGGTTTTTAACTGTTGCGTTAATGGTTGTAATAATTACAATAAGGATGCTCAAATGCATATTTTTCCAAAAGATAGGGCGGTAAGTAGAAAATGCTGATATAAGATTTTATTTATTTTTTAATAATTGCCTTAAAATGTCCGATGTTGTCCCAAACTTCTTTCTTTCACGTTATGATGTGTATTAGAATTGTTGCCGATATAGAATTAGGTAAAAGTTTTTTAGGAATTAAAATTATCGCCATTAAAAATGTGGCAATTCTTCAATGTTTCAAGAACTTTATCTACAAAACTTTTGTTTATTTGTCCTTTTGTAAAGCACCTCTAGAAATATACTATGTAACATTATTTCACAGAAAATATTAAAAACAAACTATTTATTTTTTAGCTTTATGATATTTGGATTAACAAATATAGATATAATAAGATATATAGTCTACCTTGAAATGTGATGCTATTCCTTCTCTGTTTCTGTGTTGTAATTTATAGAAACTACAGAATAGCCACTGTTTAACCAACTACATTTAAATACATGTAATTAATGTTTATATAAAAACGTAAAAAAGAAAATAAAGTTAAAAAAGAACCAACGTTTGTTTTATTTTTGTAATCAAACCCTCAATATTAATCTTTATATTTGAAGAATTACGAGAAGATTTTTTAAAAGATGTTGCTTTCCTAAGGCCGCCAGATGGCGCATTGTCCAGAAATAACCTACACAGTTTCCTATCTATTCAGTAATATATATTCTTTATCTATGGGTGCATCCTACCACACACACTTCGCATGAGTTTTGTGAATAAGACAGTTCCTGGTGCAGGAATGGCGAGTTTTGATTCCTGAATTTCACCGAACCAGATGGTTCGCAATCCCATCGTGGCTGAAATAATTTCATTGGGTACGGTACAATACACCATTTATCTTGTTGCTGCATATATCAAGTACGTTTACTTGATATATAGACTTCATGTTTGTTTAGAACTTTATCTCAGCTTTGCCGCGATCGCGATTGAACATTGTCAATTGAACATTTTCCATTTGATTTGTTTTATTTACTGTTTTCTATATTTGTATTTTGTTAATACCGATTTTATTTCACCTGTGTTTTGTATTAATGTATGTATATTTGGTTATGTATATTTATGTATAATTTCACTTATTTTTAAAATAGAGTTTTAGATAGTCCTCTGGCTTTCATTTTGAAGTTATACTTCTATACGCGCGCTCCACGTTGGAAATTTGTGTGGGAGTGAATCTGTGAAATCATTACATATGTAAGATAATGAGTAAGAGAGAGACAGAAGATATATTTTCTCTCTCTTCCTCTCTCGAATATAAAAATGTTCCTTTTGTATATATAATTTAATATTATATATATTATATAAAGATATATATACATATAATATTATATATATATAATAAAATATTTATTAATATTATTATTTATGTGATATGTTTTGTATTATTTATTAAATGTTCATAATTATATTAGTCTTTTGTATTTCAAAATAATAATCTCAATAAATCACTGTATGATCCAGAACTGTCAATTTTGAAATACATTTGTGTCATGTCCTCGGTAGTATAGTAGTCAGTATCCCCGCCTGTCACGCGGGAGACCGGGGTTCGATTCCCAGTCGGTGAGGACTTTTTTATTAATATTATTACATGGTGAATTAAACATATATGCGTAAGTAGAAAAGTTATGTATATTATTGTCATTTTTAAATACTTATGGATATTGCATTTTAATTTGTATTGTATTATTATATTGAATTATGTTGCACTGTATTGTAGTGTATTTTTTTATGTATATTATTGTCATTTTTAAATACTTATGAATATTGTATTTTAATTTGTATTGTATTATTATATTAATAACAAAATAAACAATGAATTTTACTGCAGAGTATGTGTAAAAAAATTTTTGCATTCAACTCCTTTCATACATATATGAAAATAAAAATATACATTTTCATCAAAATATTGATTCAATCCTTCATTTACTCTACTCCTATTATAGGTCAAAAGTTGTTTATTAATTGTTAGTAAGTTGTTATTAATTCTGTTTATCTTTCTGCTATGTCTTACCTATAGCATTACATATGTAATGATTGTGCAGATTGACTCCCAAATAAATTTGTAACGGCGAATGCGTGTATAGAAGTGTAACTTCCACCGGCAGTCCCACTGGACTGCCACACCCGTTTTTTTTATTTCAATATACATACCCAATGCGAAATGGAGAAACCATCGAGTTCTAGATTGAACATAATATCTTCTCTTCCCTTTCTGATGACCCCAATTGTTATATTGAACTCATCGTATGTGCAGAACGCAACACTTTGTGTTATATGCTAGTATAAGGCTAGTTATTTATTTTGTAATCAGTCAGAGGCCTTCTTCAGGTCAATAAAGTAAATTTATACCTTATAGTGCGTCTATTATCATCCATATTGTCATGTGATATCTTGTATGTCTCGTATGTAAGCTGTGTACTGCACTTTTGGTAGTCGCCTTGTTTGTTTTCTTCCTTAATATATTCGTTATAGCCTTCCCTTTCGTTTGCTATGTCGTTTGTTAGGATTCGAGCAGTTGTTTATTTTATGGTCAGCCAGAGTTCTATTTTGACACTTTTATCGTGAAATAGTCAGTTTATTATTTAGTTATGCTACTATGGTGCGTACAAGTTCTAGACAATTAATATTATAATCTGTTCTAAAGAATTCTAGATAATGGTCACTTGACATTGATGTATTACTCTCTCGCAATACCAAATAAAGTTAACGATTATTCACGCATTGAACTACTTTATATTTAGGGAGATTATCTCCCTTCATATTTATTTACTTTTATTATACCAGCATAATCCATTGTTTAATTCCTCGAAATTGTGTTCAAATCCCAGCAAAACTTGTTTTTTCTATTGCGCGAATTGAAAGCTAAACAAAAGGATTAAACTCGTCGAGAAGTTGTAATGGAGTTGCTAATCTATATATTAGGCAATATGCTAAATAGTTTCCTTAATACGATGTCCTTTTACTTGTATCCCCAATTCCATTATACGATACATTGGAGAGTATGATGGGGACCTTTTAGTTTAAAACGGTTGACCTATTTCAGCTTTATGCCATAATGAATGTGTTACACAATATATTCGGAAATATAGAAATTTAATATTTGTGTTCGAATTATTTCTATACGTATCTAGTTATTTTAAGAGGTTTTTAATAAATTATAATGCTATATAATTTTAGTCATATAATATGTATTGTAGGCGTCAAAACAAAGATGACATTAATGTATAAATCTGCATAAAAATAATGCATCAATCTATATAAAATATACATTTTGCTAGATTTATTAATAACGCGTAATACACTGTTTAGTAAAATACCGTGACACTAGTTTTTTGTAATTAAATAAATTAATGTTTTCATTTCATTTTAAAATTTTTCATTTCAATAATTTCCAACGATTTCGGCATTAAGGGCGAGTGCTTTATCTTGTTGAAATAAAAATGTATTCCTCTCGGCCAAATATTTCTCATCAAAAATGTTGAAATCATTTATCATCAAATATATGACAAACTAATTTATTTTGCTTGACAAAACACTAACGTTAAAATTTTACCTCATTTTTAATTTTTATTTTTACCTAAATATTACATTTACCAGTGACGGTTCCAGAAATTTTTGTCAGGGGGGTCATGGCTCTTGAGAGTGATTTTGATATAGGATTTAGATTTTTGACCTTTACGATTGATATTATTTGTGCTTCATGTAAGGAAACCATTTTCTCAATAAATATTTTAAGCGATATATTAAACCAATGAAAAGTTATTAAAACCCAAATACCCTACGGGTGCAAAGATGGGTACACCATTAAGTTGTCTTAAACTTAAACAAAAAAATAATAATTTATACCCACATACTCTATGACAGTAACATCAAGTGTACATGACTATTAAAGAAAGGAAAATATCAAAGGGAAAGTTATTAAAATATAAATATTGAAAAATCAAGGACTGTCAATTTAAACTAGGTATTTTAAAGACAATTAATTTAAACCCACCTATCCTATGGCTACAAAATCAAGAACAAACCAGGAATAAATAAGTATAAATCAAAGTTAAGTAATTTAAATGCAATAACTCAATATACGTGTAAACATTAATGAATGTATTAAACATGCCTAATAAACTCTATCTTATCGTTGGATATCCGATATCAATGTGTAAAAACATTAATTTATTCCTTATTGCTATAGAGAGTGGAAACATGGACTTTAGGAATTACAAGTATGAGACCTATAGAAGCCTTTGAAATGTGTGTTTTTCGAAGGATGCTCAAGATTTCGTGGACAGAGCACGTGACCAACAACGAGGTGCCGAGAAGAATGAGGACTTAGAGAGAACTAAATATTGTAAACAACAGAAAAACGAGTTATCTAGGACATATTTACAGAGGAGAAAAAATATAACTTTTTACGACTCATTATAAAAGGGAAAGTAGAAGGAAAAAGAGGTCTAGGAAGAAGAAAATGCTCCTGGCTGAAGAATGTAAGAGACTGAACAGGCGTGGATACACATTCGATACTAAGAACAGCTTAAGATAGAAAACAATTTGCTGTAGTTATAATGAAGAAGAAACCTTAAGAAGAAGAGTAAACAGCATTTTATTTATATTAATTGATTCAACAAAAACATTATATAATTGAAGAATAAATATTTCTATAATTAGGCTTATTAGACTATAAGTGAGTGAAATATTTTTTTAACTCCGTATTGAAATTTTTCTCACGAATTGTCAGCAACAGCCGGCAACGAGTGGTAAATAAAAGTTCTGTGATTAAAAATGCTATAAGAATAAGATAAGTAAATATATAATTTTATAAAATCTATTCTTTTCACCTATCCGATTTGACAAATCGCTCTATGATTGCATCAACATGTACAGAAATTTCAGAATGCACATTGATGAGTGCTAAACTAGTTAACTTTTCCTCCGAAGTTCGATTTCTAAGCCAAGTCTTTAGACGCTCAAGCGTAGAAAAACTACGCTTTGCTGTTGCTACACTGACTGGCAGTGTAATTAATATTTGCAGAAATATTCTGATATTTGGATGCATATGAATATCGCAGTTTTCTAATACTTGTAAAATAGAATCAGGAAGTTTTCCATTATTTTGCACGACTCTTTTCCACTTTTAAAGCCACAGAGGAAACTCTTGTTCTACTGTGGAATATGCAGTAGATGGTCCAATAATGTCCTGGAAGGTATCAAAAATTTTTTTTAATGCAACTTTATCTTCTAGTGTGTTATCAGTTTTAGGTAAAACAACTTGATAATTAAATAGATTCATAACTTTCGGTGAAAGTCGTTCTGTATTATACCATTTGTTTATATTATAAAATAGATCCATAGCGTGCGTTGTCGTTTATAAAATTATCTATTTAATCAATCCATTTTACTTAAAATATTGTCAAACCATGCCAAGGTCACACTATTTACAAAATCATTAAAGCTTTTTGTTCCCAGTAAACCTTGTGTTTTTCCCTACTTTATATTAAGAATAGGGAGGAACGCTAATACAAATGTTATTTTAGCCTACTTCAGAAGTTCAGTCCAGAATCAAGAATTCATAATTTTGATTTTTGTTGGGGATTATATTAGAAAAGAAATTTTGTTATACCCTACTGGGTTGGCACCTCTGCCGTCTTCCTGAGCTGTTCTATCAGAGATCCAGGTCTCATATAAGACTTCACGGATAACTTTAGGGAACCAGTTGGAAATATCACCTTAGAGTGTGGAACACAGCTAATGTGTAAGTCTTGTTATCAATTTTAATAATCTTTATATACTATTTTTTTTTTGTTTAACTTTAAATCCTACTACTTAGACTAATAATAAAGCTCCGTCATTTTTTTAAAATAATTTTAAATAACGTTTAAGGACTAATTGTCAATTACAGATTGAGTTTTTAAATACTCAATTTCAACTCTGTTGTACGGTTTTATGTGTACACATTTAATCAGAGAGTTATTGATTGGTATTTTATTATTATATATTTAAACCTTTGGACATCTATTCCGTCAACATTTATTATAGTTGAAAGAAGTACAGAGTTACATCTCTAGTAGGCAAGTAAATTAACTTTTTAGGTCATATTATTAAATTTTCTTACATTTTAGTATTTGTAAATTCAGATCATCAAGTATCAGTTGTGTATAACCAGGGAATTTATTTTTTGTATATAATTAGGTTGACTGTACATAATTGGTAGTGGGTAGTTATAAAAAAATTAGACTGTACATATCTGGATAGGGATTAAATTTTTTTTGAAAATTAAATATTTCAATTAATACCTGTTTCCCTTTTTATTTCAGCAAACAGCTTTACAGATACCTTGGAAAGTATATGTTAATACTTTCCTGGCGCCCACTCACACTTTGGAGCAACTTCTATAATCAGTTTTATTTACATTAGTTCTGCTAACCAGCTTTAGTTCTGCTAGCTGGCACATTCTGCTAGCCAGCTTTAATTATTTGTTATCTTTACATTACTTCAAATACTTGTGTTACATTATACATACACATTTTTATTACATTGACGTCCTAAACCTCGCAGTTCCACATATTTTTGTTACAGGACCCTCAGGACTATTATACACAAAAATCTAAATTTTAAAAAATATTAAATATTATGTACAGTCGTCACCAAATTATTGTTAAATTTATTCTCTGATTGTCATTATGAAGTCGTTTCTACATGATGAGATAAAAGTAGGTAGCTGTAGGATTGTGCTCATCTGTAACTGGACTATTTGTTATGGTGACATCTCTAGAAACTTAACGACACCACTCCAATACAAATGAGTTTGTAATAAGCTTAAGATAAGGTTGTCTACATTAATTTGTTGGCAACTATAAATTTGAGCAATATTTTATCTCGTGAATACCAATATTGAGTGCGTAACGAGGGCAATGGTGTGTACGAAGATTCAAAAATCCAGTTTTAGTAGTAGCGATATTTCAAAAGTGATTTTCAGCTGCAATAAAATGTAAACAAGAATTCGTTAATTTCTTATATGTAAAAGAAGTTAATAAAGTTAGTGTATTAAATAATGACCTGTTATTCACGCAGTGACTTTTCTGGAAAAACGTTGCAATTTACGGAAGCTATATTTCAATTTTAATCAGTTATAAGACGCTCGGCAATTTATTTTAAATTGCCGACCGTGGTTATTAGGCAAGCCGGAGAAATCTGCTGTAATCTTAATGTGAATTTTAATTACTCTTCCTTGAAACCGAGCACTGTTAACACAAAATTGCGTTCTTAAGGAACCGTTAGCCTGTCAGGCTGTGAGTGTCTCGAGATAAATTGTAGCCCTGTGACACTTCATCAACATTATTCCTTGAAGAATTCGCGTTATGGAGAATGTTACGAAATTTGTTAATATCCTGATGGATTGCCAATATGTCACGAGGGCGTAACAGTATCATATTGCTTTAATCTATATTAATTGATGTTTATTCCATTGGGACTACGCTAAGGGAGACGTTTCACTGAATGGATAATGTAAGTGACGTTTCTTATTTGTATTTAATGAATGACGTGGTAATCTACGAGTATCAGTTGATAAACAATAAAAGTTTATGTATAATAAGAAATAAGTGTATTAGCCGTACAATAAGAATGGATTGCATAGCCTCTTTTCGTTGTTGCCATGTTTCATACTTACTTGCTTTTTTATTATCTTGTCTAGTGATAGAATAAATAGTACACTCTGAGATAGCGCACTCTATTTTTTATTTTTATTATAGTAAAGTCGTTTTACCCTGTCGTATTTCGGATTAACGCCCGAAAAATAATTTATGACTCTAGTTACAGCCACTCTGTTATGCTTTCCCTTTTCTACCTGCTTTGTGGTACCGAACCTCCTACTGGTCGGCTGTAGTACTTGAGGATAAATCAGCGCTACCAAAACAATTTTTTTATAAATCGTGAAAAAACGCAAATTGAATGACACTAAAATGTGGTCATGAGGTCCTAAGACTACCACCATATCACTGCCAGTACAATCTAATTGAATTTGTGTGGGACATCACTAAAAACTACTATGGTAAACATGCATGTAAGACCACCGACGAAGCCAGCGTTTTACAACTCTGGCAAGATGCACTAAACCAAGTCAATGAGGAATAATGGCGGAAATGTATTGAGCATACTAAAAAAAAATTTTAGAGTCATATGAAATAGAACAAGTTATTGATGAAGTAATACCTTTAATTATTCGTAATGATGATTCAGATGAATCGGAAAGCGAGTCAGATAGTGATGATACCTGTCCATAGATTAAGACGTAGATAGAAAATTAACACAAAAGGGTACCAACCACAAAAAAAAAAATAAAAAAAAAAAACAAAAAACGCATGCAGGAGAGAGCCATAAGCACGCCGCACGACGCTCTTGAATGCAAGCACCAAAAAAATTAAATTAGCAAGTAAGGTAGATTAAGGACATGACTGGACGAATGACTGGGTATTAGACGATGGATGAAAGAATTCGATGCTTGCTCGCTCTCGACTGCACTTGGTGCAGAAAGGGAAACAAGTATCGGCACACACAACCATCATTAGATCGCCGAATAATTGCTTTGACCGGTAGTGATAAAGCCAAATGGGCTAACTTACCATTAAATGTAAATACACGGAAATCTCCCATTGACTGACGGGGGATACCGCGAAATAGTCGAGAACTGGCTCCAAAGACTAATTAAGTCATACCTGTCTTTTTTGTGTTAGAACATATGGCCGCTTGAGTTGAATGATTTCAATTTACCCAGTGGAGTATTTAAGTGAGTTTGTCAATATTTGATTTAGACATTTCATGTTACAGATTTATGGGTTAATTGGGAATACATTTATGTAATTCATTTTATGACTTAATTCTCATTTATTTTGAATATTAAAAAGTTATATAATTTTTAACACTTTCCTCTCCTGTATCATTCATTTCCTGGATATTAAGTTGTTCTACATCGGGATTGGAGAACTTAGTAGTCACAGAACAAATATTACGGTATATCATGGAACACGCCGTAAGAATGATAACTTTCCCATCCAATCTGTTGTATGCGGAGTATCTTTTATATGCGGAGTATCAGACAGCTCCTACTCAGTTCAAACTGTCCCTACTTACACTCTCATACTGACTGATTTGTGATACTGAACAAGATGTAAATTGTTTCTACATTTATTCTTATTGTCAGACATAGGGTACATTAGCTTTAAAATTTAAGAAGAGCAAATTAACTTGAAAACTTCATCTGATTTGGGATTTGTTGAAAATATTGTGTGTGATTTTTTTAAACTTGTTTATTTGTGATTGTTTTTCGTAATTTGAAAGTTCTTCTTATTTATTTTTTTTTATGTCATGCTGTTTTTAGGTACCACACAGAAGTTTTATTTGTTTTTTGTAAATTATAATTTTTTTTCTCGTTTTTAATTCTGTTATTTTTTTTTTAATCGGGTTTTTTTGTTTGTGATTTATTTTTTGAAGATTTATTGTTTTTTGGACCACACACCTTTTGCTGTCTTTGTTATTAATTATTTAATTTAGTCAACATCATATGTAAGAATTTTTTACAGTTCTTCTTAATTGTACAGCTTCTAATTTGATTGTTTTTCAGTCCGTTTGTTTAGATTTGGTCAGGCTGTCTTTAGATAATAGTAAATGATAAAAAACATCGTTGAGTTTTTACATACATATTTGATACCGTGTTGAAAAACTATGGTGATATTATATTTTTACTTGACTGGTCCATTCCTCCAATCGTCCCATCAGAATTTATTAATTTTTTGAACTAATTAGTTAGCTTCTACGGTATTTTCGTAAATCAACTAAATCTAGCACTAGTCGTTTAATCTATTCTCTGGTTTTTTTAATTAGAGCTTTTAGCTTTAGAAACTAAACATTAGTGTCGAAATTTTTGTTAAAAGCTTTTAAGTTGTATCTAGTTTTAAATAATCGATTTCAATTGATTTAGTCGGTCACTTTTTATGGGCTTGTTAAAAACTGTTATGTATCGCCACTTCCTGAACGAATAAAAAAATCCTCGGTGTTTCTGGCACGAATACGTAAAAACGTATATGAAATATCAGTTTTTTGTTACACGAAAACGGCAATGTTTCCAATATCAAAAACAAGGCCATTAACAAAAACTAAAGCTGCAGCTTTAGGACAGGGCACAATATTACAGTGAGCCACGTTTATTTTAGTGACAATGATGAAATCTGAAGAAGACTGGATTGTTTGTCCTTAAGCTATTTTCAGACTCAAACGTTCCGAAATTACGGCGGTTTTGCTTTTGGGAATAATTTGAGACCCACTTTGACAAAACGATAATGTTGATTATCTCATTTAGTGAAAAGGGCCAGGAATTTGTAATTATTTTTAGGTTTATTGGGATTTAATGTTTCTCTGGTATTGCTGTTTGTATGTAAATACCTTCCTTTATAAATATATTATTGATAAGCAGAGAAAATTTTACTTTCTACCGTTTTTTTTTATTTCTAACTTTTAAGTATCAATCATGTTAAGTCATGATTTGTTGTCTCACCAAAACCAGTTACAAAAATAGACAATACAAAAATACTATATTAATAGTCCAAAAAAAAAAATAAACAATAACAAAGAGAAAAACTTACTATTGTATATTGGCTATAATTTATAACAGAATTAAATTATTACAAATAAAAAATTATTTACAAACTCTTATGGAAGCAATTATTAATGAAAATGTTTATTCTTACTTTTCCTAAAGTTATCTGGATTGCACTGGGGTTTTACACAAAAATGCTGAGGTGGAAACTAGACTTTACTGGAATTTCTGGGGGTAGAACTGGACTTAAACTCTCTGCTAAAAATAGAATATTACACTGCGAATTATTGAGGTTAAAAGTTGGGGCACTGGAACACAAACTTTGGAAACTTTTCTCCTTCAAAAACTGCATCTATAGTCTGGAACAACAACCAGGGACAAACAAAACGAGGACGGAAACAAGTGAAATATGAACAAACTGTAAAATGGTTTTTATTATCGACCTCGGCGACGCAAAGGGATTGAAAATACATACATACATACGAGGGGATTTCAATATATACCAAGGAATTTTAAAATGTTACAATGTAAATACATATATGTACTGTGCTCACACTTTGAAGAAATCTTTGATTGTCTTTTGCTTTTGCTAGACAGTCTGTCATTGGTTTGATCTTGTATCTGTTTTTAACATCAAAATTTTTCAGTTGACGGTGAAAGATTTTTTCATCCTGTGCTTCCTGGGACTCTGAGATAGCGCG
>NW_027313628.1:0-20575 GCF_040954645.1 Diabrotica undecimpunctata | reverse complement strand
ACGCGCTATCTCAGAGTCTTTTAAAAGTATTAATAAATTTTTGAACTGATTCTTGTTTTCCTTTAAAATTTGAAGTTTTTCTGTCACCGCCTCTTTTTTCCTTTGGTGCTTCTCCTGTTTTTAAAAATGATTTCATAATGTAGGTGAGGCGATGTTTCGTAATATTTAGTATGTTTAAAAAAGCTTTCTGGCACACTGGAATATTTTGCTTTATTACACTATTCCGTACAAAGCATTTCACAGACGTTGTTTTTGCTTCATGTCTAGAGTTTTTTGGACGGTGACGTTTAGGTAGTTGAACTGTACAAAATTTTAGAATAAAGGAATCTTGACTAAGCTTGTCCTTAACTGCGTAAAACGCATCATGAAAACACTTGATATCTCTCATTGTTAGAGAAGAACATTGATAGGCCTTCGTTTTGTGGCCGCAAGTAGGGAATTGTGGTAACTGTGATGAAGAGTACCTGAAAAGATAACATATTTCAAAAAACTAATTATAATACTGACCTTATAAAATTAACAGTAGCTTGAACAAATCATTTGTTTTTTTTATTAGTTTTTTATAATATGTAAAATAGTTTTAATAATAAAATAAATCAAAAAATTATATGAATAAAATCTGAATACGGATGACATGTGCTCTTAAACCTAACCTTTCGAGTAAAAACTACAACTAAATTTTAAAGAACGTACCTCATTTTTTTCCGCACATTTTGCTGCCATGTGGACGGATTGCGAATTCGTTTGCGAGCTTTGTTGTTTTCAACAGGAGTTGTAATAGTTTCCATTTTAAAAAAGTAACAAAATAAAAAACAAACAGCTTGGCACCTTGGTTAAAAAGAAACTACGAGAAATTATAACGACAGCGACTCCAGACGACTCCTAGTGGTATATCACATGGTCACTACGAGGATTCTCATTGGTCAAACAGGACATTGCCGACTTTGATTCTAAACCGTTCATGGAGATTGCCGTGTTTGATTCTTAGGCTAAATTTATATGCTATTTTATAGGCGGATAATGCCGTTTTTGATTCTTATTCTCTTTATTTATGTATAGTGTTTTAAAATACGAACAATTTGGTGTAACTAACTCAATTTTGGTAAAAAGTGGAGATTGCCGACTTTGATACTAGGACCCTCATATATAGAACTTAGAAAATTATATATCGTTCACGGGTATTAGCGAATTCTACTTACGGATGTATAATTGGTTGAAGTTTAGAATACGCTAAAAAGATATCCAATCAATGATGCGCATAAATATAATTTGACGCAGATGGTCTCGATAGTGACAGTACTTTGACAATTCCAGGTTAGTATTTTCAGACATTTTACAGTAAAAATTTAATTTTTGTATTTATTGTCATAAAAATATTTTAAATATGCCGAGATATACCGAGAATGAACAAAGACTAATATTAAAATTATTAAATTTTTTTCAATTAGAAAAAGAGACTGGGACAACTTTATTACCAGTTTCTGCCGTTTGTGAAGTAAGTTTTAAATTATTCTAAAAAAAATTCATATTAGTAGTTTAAATACTATACATTTTAGCCATAGTGTTTGTAATAAATAATAATAAATACATAAATAAATCTTGGGTAATCAAGCACTTTCCTTGAAATGTATAGAATAGGAATTATGACAAACTGCCGTTCCAATATAATACACAATAAAAATTTTTATACAGGACGGGATCTCTAATATGTAAATTAAAAACAAATTTGAATTCTTAAAGTTTTTACTCCACATTTTCAAAAAATAACCTTTTCACATTTAGCCGATTACGATCCTTCAACTGTCAGATTTAACTAAAATGTCATGCAATAATTCTCGACATTCTTAAAATCCTATATGACGTCATAATTAGTGACACACTGAAAGAAGGGTTTGAGACAGACTTTATATAATAATTTTTGCGTAAAGAAATTAAACTAATTAATTTAACTGTTCATTTGTTTAGCACAAATATGCTGCCACTGGTTACAAATAGTTCAAAACCTAAGCAAACTTCACATATACAAAATAAAATCTAAAATAATTACTATTTTAATGGGAATAAGCCACAATTGAAGGTTAAATAGGTTTATTGACGTAATTTGTACTTCGGAAATCGCTGTCAAAATACAAAAATTAATAAATTAAACAAATTTTGTTTTTTGTTACTTGATGAAAAATTCTTCCTTAATTTTATTTAAATCATTTATATTGACAATTCAGACATATGTTATTATACATTTTAAAGTAGACGACTTTAAAATGATATTGCCAATATTGCTGAGTTGCGTACCTGGGACGACTTTATTGTAAGATAGTTCATTCGATTACATGAAATCAACTTTAACTTCCTTTCTACAGACAAGGGAAATACAACTGTGATAATGGATAAAATTCAATATGAAAACAAAATTAAAGATCTCATAACAAACGGACCTTAATTTACGAAATTAACAAAAGAACCAACAAAGCCGATGGAAAACAGAATATATAGAACTGTATTCAAGTTTAAAGATTGTTTAACAAATTATCAAAGAATATTAATCACACCTCATTACAGTAAAATCCCTCATTTTTATGGAGTACAAAAAGTTTATAAAGCGAATATACTACTTAGACCTACTTGTAGTACCATGAATTCTCCTTGTAGTGAACTGTCAAAATTTTTATTAAATAGTATACAACCATTTGCAAATAAAAATGACACGTTTATAAAAAATACACATTAAAAAAAAATCAAATATTGAATTTAATTTAAATAATATTTTAGTAAGTTTTGACATATTTAGTTAATTTACAAAATGTGCCATTAATAAAACTTTGAATATAATCAAGTCAAAATTACAGAGGGATGATACATTGGCAACTAGAAAAAGACTAAATATGTATATCAGCTATAATGGAGTTATTAACATTATGTACTGATAATACATATTTTCAACTAAATAATGAATTATATCAACAAAATTGTGGTCTAGCAATGGGCTCTAGTTTATTTCCATTATTAGCCGATATATTTATGGAAGATTTGGAAACAAATATTATTTCTAAACAAAATTTAAAACCCACAGTATGGTGTAGATATGAAGATGATGTATTCTCAATATCGCCTCATGGATCAGAGTTGCTGGACACATTCCTGAGTGATATAAAAGATAAAGAAGAAATAATACATTTACCATGGAAAAGGAATATAATAACACACTACCTTTCCTGGATGTTTTAATCTCTAAGAACAATATTGGATATGATACTCAGGTGTATGGAAAACCAACACATATCAACAGATATTTAAATTACAAGTCAAATCACAATATTAATATTAAAAAAAAATCGGTTGCCTGTAAAGTCGGTTTTATGGGCGAACATTTTACGTGACAACGTCTTTTTCTCGGTAGAATAATTATTGATATGAATATTATTAAATTGCACAATAGGAACAAGGAATTGAATGAAAATAAGAATTGCACAAATTTTAACTATAGAAATATATTTTGTTTACTAAAACATTGTACATGTAAACTTAAACTTAACTAATTTCTATTTGAGTGATTTTGTTGAGGATAGGACGATGATAGGAGAAATATGAAATGAAAGGAAGTGTTTCTGCTGTAATGTGTCTTCAACGCCAAAAACGCTCGAGAAAGACAGAGACACAAGCACGGAAGCACGCACCGATTTAACGCGCCTAATTCTCTAGTGCTGCGCGCGCAGCGGACCGATCATGTTTGAGTGGGAGAGAGACGCAAGGCATTCGCCGGTCCGGCGGGCCTCTCTCTCGTTCGGTGACTCACTGTAACAGACGTGAGCGGGCGTTACACTTTTTCATGAATGACTCCGAGCCACAACCTAATTTATGACGTTGTCACGTCAAAAATTCTTCTTTAATTTTATTTAAATCATTTATATTGACAATTCAGACATATATTATTATACATTATTATACAAGTCGTCTACTTTAAAATGATATTGGCAATATTGCTGAGTTGCGTACCTGGGACGACTTTATTGTAAGATAGTTCATTCGATTACATGAAATCAACTTTAACTTCCTTCCTACAGACAAGGGAAATGCAACTGTGATAATGGATAAAATTCAATATGAAAACAAAATTAAAGATCTCATAACAAACGGAACTTAATTTACGAAATTAACAAAAGAACCAACAAAGCCGTTGGAAAACAGAATATATAGAACTGTATTTAAGTTTAAAGATTGTTTAACAAATTATCAAAGAAAATATTAATCACACCTGATTACAGTAAAACCCCTCATTGTTATGGAGTACAAAAAGTTCATAAAGCGAATATACCACTTAGACCTATTTGTAGTACCATGAATTCTCCTTGTAGTGAACTGTCAAAATTTTTATTAAATAGTATACAACCATTTCCAAATAAAAATTACACATTTATAAAAAACACACAACATTTAAAAAAATATATCAAATATTGAATTTAATTAAATAATATTTTAGTAAGTTTTGATATAAATAGTTAATTTACAAAATGTGCCATTAACAAAACTTTAAATATAATCAAGTCAAAATTACAGAGGGATGATACATTGGCAACTAGAAAAAAACTAAATCTATCAGCTATAATGGAGTTATTAACATTATGTACTGATAATACATATTTTCAACTAAATAATGAATTCTATCAACAAAATTTTGGTCTAGCAATGAGCTCTAGTTTATCTCCATTATTAGCCGATATATTTATGGAAGATTTGGAAACAAATATTATTTCTAAACAAAATTTAAAACCCACAGTATGGTGGAGATATGAAGATGATGTATTCTTAATATCGCCTCATGGATCAGAGTTGTTGGACACATTCCTAAATGATATAAACGATAAAGAAGAAACAATACATTTACCATGGAAAAGGAATATAATAACACACTACCTTTCCTGGATGTTTTAATCTCTAAGAACAATATTGGATATGCGACTCAGGTGCATGGAAAACCAACACACATCAACAGATATTTAAAATACAAATTAAATCACAATATTAATATTAAAAAGAGAATCATTAAATCCTTATACGATAGAGCCAAAATTGCTTGTTCTAACGAAAATTCGTTCTCAGAAGAAAAACATTTATTAACATCTGTTTTATTAAAAAATGATTATTGTTTATAAATAGGAAATTTTTAACAATCGAACGAATATGACAGGACAGCTTAGAACGAGATCCTACAGCATATACAAGGAATAATACGAGGAAAATACCGTACATAAAAGGATTATCAAAAGAACTTAAAATGATAGAAAATTATTCAACATTTCAACAACATTCAAAACAAAAAACACATTGATATCTATTTTATCTAAAACTAAACCTAACAATGAACAAGAAAGAACAAAGAATTGTATTTATAAAATACCTTGTGAATACGATCAGTTTTATTTAGTTGAAACGTCAAGGTCACTAAATGTTAGAATAGGTGAACATCAATCTTATATTAAAATAGAGAATTTGATAGATCTCAAATATGTAAACACGCATGGAAAAATGAACATAGGGTTCAATGAAATGATTCAAATATAGTATTAAAAGAAACAGAGGGTAAAAAGAGAAAAATCAAAGAAGCGGCTCTAATTATGCTAAATATAACCAATTGTGTCGCAAATTTCTCTGCAAAATGCAGTAGGATCTGGTGACCCATATTAAAAGAAGAAGTTAATAAAAAGAAAATACCACAATTAGTAAGTCAATAACATATGTAGGATTTATGTTTTTTAACTAACAAACATATAAAAACATAGAATTTGGTGATTATTGAGAGTAAACTAAATGTAACACCAAATACTTACCATGTTGGGATAGTATTTTGAGGTTTTTTTCGTCGTGATTTACTATAGAATCACTAACAGGAGATTGTTACTGTCCTCATGACATGTGGTTGTCTTTTTAAAGACGAATTACATGCTATGATTTTTTCTAACGGATATTATCAAGTTAAAGTTGATTTCTTGTAATCGAATGACCTATCTTACAATAAAGTCGCCCAAGAAGGCAATATTATTTTAAAGTTGTCTACTTTAAAATGTATAATATATGTCCGAATTGTCAATATAAATAAGTCTGATAAAATTAAATTATTAGAAGAATTTATCACCAAGTAGCAAAAAACAAAATTTGTTTAATTTATTAATGTTTGTATTTTGAGAACGATTTCCGAAGTGGAGATTGAAACGTCAATAAACTTATTTTAACCTTCAATTGTGGCTTATACGTAATTAGTTTAAAATGCCACAAGAAAATAGCTTCAGAACAAAATCTAAAATGTATTTTAAAACAACTCAAAATACTAAAAAATTAAAAAAAAAAAATGAAAAATGATAGGTGATTTTGTATTCATAACTGGACCTCCACCAGCGTTTTAGAAATTAATGAAGGACAGTCTTTCATACAATTAACGATTTTAGAAAATAATTCTAGGTCTGCATGGTATTTTCGCACTTTTAACGTTGGTAATGAGAATAGAGAGTTATCAAGTAAAATTTTATCGTTCCGTTATTTTGACACGTAAACGCTATTTTTGTACGGTATAAGTTTTAACGGATATGTAATTTTAGAGTTATCAAATGGTCGAATTGGTGCTTCACGTTAATAGTTGGCAGCTGTCAGTCAAATTTTGTATGTGACAGCAAAATAATTAATTTAATAGAGCCTGAGCAAGCCAAACAGTATTTTCGGTTTAAAAAACAGGACATTCCAGAGGGTTGACTCCTCGCAATTCTTTTACTAGCAAAAGGTCATCAGTGCTTGTAAAACGCAGCCTTTTTGTATTTTTCACTATTTCCGTGTTCATAATTGATAAATATAATGGAATATAATAAAATGTTTTATTTTTCTCGCAGATGCTTAACCAAGAAAACAGAAACCACGTGTGTTAACCAATGCACAGAAATAAAATTACAGAACAAGAAGTTCAATCTCCGAGTCCCGAGTGTTGACGAATTGGTGCGATTCGCTGCTAACGTTACCGTATATCAAACCCGCTATTCGACGTACGGTAACGGAGCCCGTAAACATTAAAATCATTTGCGTTATTCAATTTTCATACTGCGCATGCTCCATCGCTAAAATAACGTTACCGTATTCTCACTCTTTCACTTGATAACTCTCTAATGTCTCTTGAAATGATGAAAAATCGTAAGAATATTCATTAATTTTTGAAATATTTGCTTTATATACTAGGTACCCTAGAAACCTTTTTTGCACTTGCTCAAGTCTGTGAATATCACATATTATATAATAGGGACTCCAGACTGAAGAACAATATTCTAATAGGAATCTAAAATGACTACAGTATAATATAATCGAATAGCTATAGTACTTTTAACGTCTGATGATTTTCTCTTAATAAATCCAAGTATACCTAGAGCTATAAAAACTTTCATGTCAATATTTTTGACAAATGAGTGTGAAGTCCATAACAACACCAAGATCTCGAATAGATGTGACTTAATAAAACTGTGAACCCTTTATTCTGTATTTATAATCAATTTTCTTTAGTTTCATTGTAAATATTATGGAGTGACACACTCTGAGATAGCGCGTAGATTATTGATCTTACACTATTCGTCCAGTGTAGCCAGATCTGCCTGATATTTAAGACAGTCCTCAGAGAATGATATTGTAAAATAACACTTTAGATTATCTGCGAACCTCTGTGGAACTACAGAGTAATTGGAAATTTTTTGTAGATAAAAAATTATTCACTTTTGCAGTTTGAAATCTTTCAAACAGATAACTATTCTAATAACAGAATGACGGTATTAGATTTTTGTTTTGATACAGTGCAGCAACAACCGTTGATACGTATTTCGACCTCCTTAAGTCTCTTCAGAACGGTATAGTCACTGCACTGTATCAAAACAAAAATCTAATACCGTCATCTGTTTTGTTATTTACTTCGTTGGAAGTACGAGAAACTGAATTCACTACGAATTTTGACTAGGATGAACGGCTTGTGGAATGCAATTTTAGATTCCCTTGCCGAGTAATTCATCCAGCTGTTTGTTTCGCAAATTTTAGGAAATACAGTGGTTAAGATTTGAATTCGGTTTCGCTAAGTAGAAATCGTTTGATTTCTCTTTTTATTCTAATAACGTTCGCTGAACACCAGCAATTTTTAGCTTGTTTAATAAAATTTTGTGATTGACCCTATCGAACGCCTTGGAAAAATCTGTGTTAACGGCATATATACCCCGATGTAAGGAATCTGAAAGATAGTCAACAAAAATGCAATTAAATTCAAATCCGCCGATCTCAGCTTTAAAAAACCAAACTGTTCCTCCTTCACAGGCAAACCTAATGTTGATCTGAAGGTATTAGCTATTATTTCCTCAAATAATTTTGTAATTGAACTATTACATAATGGTTTATATTTCTGATGCAAGAGATTCATTAAATAGAATATGAAGTGGATGTGATAGTACAAAACTAAAAATTTAAGAAGAGTAGGTGGAATACAATCAGGATCTGACAAGAAAGACTTCGCTTTCGCAAAAGCAAAATCACTTATACTTCATCTAATTTACTTACCGTTGCACGTCATAGCCCGTGAGGTCACATGGTACCAACACGAAATATTTAGGTGGTAGGTGTGTTCTTTTTTACAATCACTTTGCCGAGTACACTGGCATTACAGCCACTAGACATATTTTATTATATACGCTTAGAAATAATATTTAAAGATTTCTATTAACTTAAAGAAATAAACAATAATATGTTTCATTTAATTTGTATAAATGCATTATAAAGCGATTTTATAAAGAACATTTGTTCGAAACACACTGTAACTGTAATCGAACGAAGGTGATATTTTGGCATAAAGTAACGAAAAAAGTGTTGTTTTTGTTTAAGTATTCCATTTTACATCTTTATACGACGCATAAAAGCGGCTTAAATTGTTTTTAACAAGATTATTTTTTAACTCTTGTTTGATTCTATTTATTTACATTAAATATTAATTTGTTTTGTTATATAATCCACTTTTGCAATAATTATGTGACCTGTTTGATTTAAAACGGATTCAGGATTTTTTTATATTTTGGCGACTATGTCAACTTCGATCTCTGACATAGATAATGACGTGCAACCTAACTAAGTAAATTAGATGGACTGTAAATTTATATTTATTTACACTTATACTTACACATTGTTCTGAAATATTTCACTTCTGTCAAGCATGTTAAATGTATAACATAGTCCTTCGTCGGTAATTACAGGTTTAAATATCTTATTGCAATCGTAAGCTATTCCTATATATTCGCAACGCATAAATGGATCCGTACCTCGACTAATCTAAAAATTAGCTCAAATTATTGTATTATTTGTTTTGCTTAAGGCTTAAGAATGTTATTCAAAATTATGTTGCCTTTAAACTGATGGTTTTACTTTTTTTTATTTTTTTGAAACTTCTGTTGAAAAATTGGAATATACTGTTTAACGTTCTATTATAACCAAACTTTTTACGCCCATCACTCGAAAGAGTTTTTTTTTCTGTAATCGTTGATTTTTGTTTCACCTTTCTGTGTCCAGTAATAATCGAAAAAAGCGTGTTCCAATTTTAAAGAAAATTGCTAAAAAATACTGAAATCTAATAGTGAAACGTGTTACTCATCATTGGGCTTAGTTTCATCGTTATCGCCTTCGTGACGTCAAATCTCATGAACGTACGGTCAGTTAGTTCGTGTTAAAACTAATTTGAATGGAGAATAATGTATTTGTTGTCATTAAACTACCCGTCGGCCGGCGGCACTGAGTAAAGATGGTCTCGCGTAAGCAGTGTAGAAAAGTAAGTGATACGCCCATTTCAAATCGCAGTTGGCTTGAACTGCTAAAACAGCCTTAAGTTCAATTAAAAATAATATGTATAAAATAAAAATATTTTGTTTTGTTGGTGGATGATAACGAATTTGTTTTATCCATAGCCAGATATTTATAAAAAATATATATGTAATGAAACATGTGCGATATAGCAACTAAAGGAGAAGTAAACGGTAAAAAAGTAATAAGGCTATGGTTTTATTGTTATAGAAGGTTTCACATATAAGTAAATTAAAGTGTAATGTTATTGAAAAAAAATTGCCTGACCTAAATTTTATATCATTTTATCAGATGATCATGGTACAACTTAAGGACACGAGATGCAGCAAAAGAAATGAAAATAAAATGGATAAAAAGATAGATATACTAAAAATTGAGAAGACATATCACATACTAAACATACATACAAACGTACTAAACAAATAACAGAATAAATAATGAATTATGGTACTAATATTTTATGCCTTTCCACAAAGACAAAACATGCATATATTTTTTGTTAAGTTGTAAAAAAGAGCTATTGAAAATTATTTAACTTGGTAACAGTAATTTTTCGATCAAATTACTAATAATTATTACGTAATGCATCTCTGGCATGGGGACACATAAGCAAAACAAAAGCAACAAGAAGAAGATACAAGCAGCACACAACAACTGCGTTAGCTACAAATGTGCCCAGGTACGTCGCTTTACGCTTCCTGTTCAAGCTAACTATGATGGTAGAAAAAGCCAGAATAATAATTCGCTGAGCTACAAGACCACCCTAGCCGGATCCTGCGAGAGATATTAAGGTATGATGCATACCAACGATGGAAGAAAAGAAGATCCATGCAGCAAATAATAGCAAATATATAATAAAGTCTAGATAATCGTAGCTCTACCAAAACAAGATTACTCGGCACTTTTGGTATTGCAATATATAGACTAATGTGTTTTTTATTGTAACAATATGTATCGCCTCGATACCGTCAGCGCTTTGTGCACACGATCGGGCGTATAAAAGAGCTGCCGCCGCAAGAGAATGAGAGTTTAATCGAAATATTGATCTGACAACAACTCCACTGGCCCTAGGGTACTGACTGAAGACCAACCACTTCTGCTAGAGCATTGACCTAGTGGCAGTTCCGTACCCGGTCTTGAAGTATTGATTTGAGACATACCTATTTCTTCCTGTAACCAAGTACTGATTGGTCACCGTCCGTTCCTCGCCAGGCCGAGTATTAATTGGTGCGTTATATCCGTATTTCTTCAATCCGTTTCCTACCGTTTGTATGTATTAACACAATGTAATTGCTATTTAGATTTTATGTCATTAATTGTATCTTATTTTTCGCAGATACTAAACATTGGGTCATATCGCCATGGATGCCGTCGTTGCCAGGATTAACGTTTTAATTTTTATTGTATATACTTCCTAGGATCTTATTTAAACCTGTGTTTTACTGAGTGCTGTCTAAAAAAGCTACCTGTCACATTACGTTATAGACAATCCTGGAAAAAAGATCATACAAACATAAAAAACGGTTCTCAGCAACCAAAAAAATTAAAAAATACTAACAAAAGGCAAAAGTCATAAACACTTCTTTTAACTTTTTAACATTAGAAGGGCCGGCGCTTGACACATACTTAGAATTGCCGCAGCCGTCATTTTGACAATCGGACTTAAGAAAGCAGTTGTTCCTTACTTTAATTTAAGTTAAATGCAAATTATTATATACAATCCAACACGTTGTAGAACACATGCACAGGCTACCTTCGGCTACCAGCTCTCATTGTATATTTGCGTGCTATTTGATCGACTATATCAACACCAAATTTTGTTGGGTTAAAAGAAGCAAAAGTTTTAGGGAGTTTTTTAGCATATTTACAAATTTTAACTTGTCGAGATCTTATTGTACTCAAGATTATTACACTTTTTGTCGACTTTCCTTGGTAGAGAGTAAGAGTTGTGTCGTTGTCCGCCTTCAAAATGAACGACGTATAACGAGAGGCTCTAATGCTAACGCAAACTTATCTACGGTAATAATTTGTTTGATAACAGGTGGTTCTCACACATTGGACCTCAAACGATTAATATCCAAATGACTCATATTATAGGCACCAGAAGCATAAAGCAAAGAAATAAATGCTTCTACTTCTGGAAAAGAAATGATCCACCTTTCATTAGTTGAGTGTCGGCGGGCTTTAGGCACTGTGCAGATCCTTATGCGACGTAGCATTCAATCGTTGGACAATGAGATTCTCTTGTCAACACAATCAACACAAGTCCACTCTCATTTTACCATGTCTGCCGGAACCTCGCATCATTATTTGTTGATTCGAACTATTTTCAGTAGATGTGCTTAAGACCAGGTAATTTAAGCAAATATTTATCTGACTCTGATTCACTCGACGAAGAGCCCGGCACAAAATCCGTATCTCGAAGGGAGTCATCATGACAAACCGTGTAATTATCATTATCACTCTCGTCACCTGACACATCAGCTGATCCGTTTTGAAAATTTACTAATTCTATCATTTCCGCCTTAGTCAAAAATTTACGAAAACTCATATTAAAATACAAAATAAATTCAAACAAAACTATTTAGGTGTGCACACTGATAAAGCAGACAGCAATTTAGTCAGCTACTAAGACAGCATTTAAAAACTTAATTAAACTATGAAACAATTTAATGTAAAACATAACATCAACGATACTCTAGAGGACTTCAATAATATCATTATATATAGCGCAAAACAGTTTATAGGTAAAACAAAACTGCCAAAAAATCATACATCCGTACCAAAGTGGATGTCCGTATCCGTAAAATTCTAATATAAACAGCTCCACGCCAATAAGTAAAGTTTGGAAAAAATACGCAAAATTTCAGGCTTTCAACAGTCACCTACAGTATCAACACTGAAGCTGAATAGCCAAATTATTACATCACCAACAGAAATTGCCAATATATTAGCATACAATTATACAAAAATATCTTACAATGAAAATACAATCCGGAAATTGTAGTACAATTTCATATGCCATGAGCAATATTCCTCTATATCTTCTCCTAACGCTATATGAATTAAACAATTCACTTTTAAATTTGAAGAACACTTGTCCTGGACCAGATGATATACAGTGGTGTTAAAAAGTCCTGCATCACCTTACCAAATACATGAAAATAGAAGTTTAAGGCATTTACCTTAAATATTTTTTAACCATTTACTATCTACATCAAACAAGCATTTTAACACAATATTATAAAATGGAAACACAGCAAAAATTTTGATTAATAAAAAAAAATGTAATTCGGAAATTTTTTTATTCACTATTACAAAAATTAGGCTATTTACATCAAGAAGATATTGTACATCACATTGACGTAATTTAAACTAATATTAATATTTAATTGGCCAGCCCTTGTTTTTAATAACTAGTTCACATCTTTTGTGTATGGAGTTTATTAATTTTTGCAGTTCCTCCATGGAAATACAGTAATGGCAAACGTGGATTAGAGATTCGATTAATTTCATTTTATTTGTGGGTTTGATTTTAGAAATGATGTTTGTTATCCTTTGCCACAAATTCTCGATGGGATTGAGGTCCGGGGATTGCGCTGGCCAGTCCATCCTATCAATTTCATTACTCTCCATCCAAATTTTAACCAATTTTGCTCTATGGCAAGGAGCATAATCATCCTGAAAAATGAATTTTTCTTCGCCAAACAGGTCTTTTCCAGTACGCAGCATCTTATTCTGTAGTACCTCAATGTATTTGGTAGCAGTCATCATCCCAGAGACAACGTGTAGGCGACCAACTCCTCAAGCGGACGTGCAACACGATATCATAACGGAGTTTGGATGTTTAATTGTGGGAAGAACACATTTTGGAGAAAATTCTTCACCAGGAAATCTTCTGACGTAGACAGTTCTAGCATAATTATTAATATTAAAAGTGGATTCATCACTAAACAGTATACTCTGCCACTGCTATGCTGTCCAGATTCGATGTTCCTTGGCCCATTTCAAACGGTGCAATCTTTGCTTTTCTGTGGTCAGCCACTACGCGGTCTGTTGTCGATTTTTTCTTATTTAGCATACCTACTTCTTAACGACTCTAATTACTGTAGATTGATTACAGTTTACTGCGGATGCTATTTCACGACTAGATTTGTCGTTTTTATGGTGAAAAATAATTTCAAAACGCTATTCGTCCGATAATTTAGTTTGTTTGGTCTAGGATGACATTTTGACCTTTTTATCAAAAATCAAAGAGCAAATAAATGTGTTAGGGTAACTACAGTGTTTATATAGTCAAAATATGTGGCAAATTTGTTATTAAGATTTAATTTAATAGTACTTTAACGACTCAATAATCACCTCATAATTTTCTCGGATTATGGGAAATCCCTTCAATCAGAGTATTTTCTTATATCTTATATATATCTTATATTTTCTATCTTTTCTGTAGAGTTTTGAGCTAGTGATTAAAAAAACATTAGTAAGTATACCGATAATGCTAATTACAAGCAGAAACTTAAAATGAATTAGCGAAAATATACAAAAAACTTGTGTTAAACCTCAAAAACTATAAGGCGCTTAGGTGGTGCAGGACTTTTTAACACTACCGTACCATCCATTTTTCTGAAACAACTTCCCAATTCAGTCATAAAGGTAATGCTACATATATTTAGTTTCATATGGCAGCAACAACAGTACCCCACAATTTGGACCAAGGCTATTCCATAGCCTTGTTCTTCCACTTTTTAAACCTCAAAGTTCCCGTCTAGACTCCGAGACCTACAGACTCATAAGTTTTATGTGTGGTGTATGGGAAAATTGGGGCTCTCAACTATAGATGATCAATGATACAATGAGTGGGTTGGCAGAATCCTTTGATTATACTCAAGTGAATGGTTTACTAGAATTATGATTTGACTCACACTTCGGGTTAAAAAGCTAGAACTTTAAAATATACACGTCATTTAAAATTATGTTACTTGTACTTACTTCTTCGAGTACTCTATAAAAATCATCAGTGAAAACTTCTTTGTCCGAATATTTGACATAACTGTTTTCTTCACAAACTAGACCCATATAATCAACAACTGTACGTCTAAAATTAAAATTAAACAAATATTGTAAAAATCTCTAGAAAATATCCATTTCATTTTGTTTTAAAAATGTACAGATTGTAGCAAAATACTATATTGGTTAAGTATATTGAAGATGATTCACATAAACAAACTCAAAATTGTATCAATAATAAGACCGATATTAAAGATCTCTCCAATATATCACAACTTGTAACCACAATGTAATAAGTTAAGCTGTCCGAAAATGTACAATTGACATACAGTAAAACCTCCCTTAACCGAAAGCTTTTTAACCGAAACTTCGTTTAACCGAAACGGCTGACAGTTTCAATAATTTCGTCAATAAAAAGTAAATGTTTGTCGCAAAACGTAAACAATTCCGTTAATTTCACTCACCGATTGATGTCTATGTGTGTTGGGAAATCACAAAAACCAAGAGCTCTAAAAAATATTTCCGAAAAGCCACTTTAAGTTATAGAAGCCAAAAAAGTTCATGGATGTCGACCACTTTATTTTTAGAATGGTTCAAAAATGAATTCGTCTCGAGTGTAAAATCCTTTTTAAAATCGAAAAACCTTCCCATCAAAGCATTGTTGCTTGTTGACAACTCAAGGTGCCCTGACCCACAAAATCTACAAAATGGTGACAATTGTCAAATTTTGCCACCGAATGTCACAAGCTTAATTCAGCCGTTAGACCAGGGAGTCATAGAGACATTCAAGAGATATTATAGAGGAGCATTCTTAAGACATCGGTTATTACAGGAGACGAATTAATCCATAAGTGTTCCCGAAATTCTCAAATCTTTAACAAGGAAACATGTTTATTGGTGATTAAATGAGTCGTGGGCCAAGATCAAATCTTCAACTTTGGAAAAATGCTGGAACAAACCTTTTCATAAGATTTTGATTGACGATCCTGAAGAAGAAAATGGTAAGGAAACGACAGAAGAAATTAAACCTTTCATTAAAAATTTGCCGGGATATGACGAAATTAACTAAGAAGAGATACGTGAGTGGTTAGCAGCTGATGACTCAGAACGTGAATTCATCGACCAGGACATCATTGATATGGTTCTTTATCAAGACAACCTGAGCATATCAGACGACGAAGATGACGACCCAAGAGGCAACAGGCAGCACAAGACCGTCGACGAGATTTTCAATGCTTTATAGGAAAGAATTTTATACAGTAGGCTTAATTAGTTAGGTACACGACTAGGTTCTTAATTTTTGTTGTCATTGCATAAAGTTTTGTCCTTTTCAGACTGCTTTACGTTTCGTCGAACAATCGAATGAGGCAAACTCATGCCGTTCTGCAGATTAACGATGGAGGGAGAGAGAAACATCGTTGTTAAACGAAAACGCAAAAAAATAGCAGATTTCTTTAAAAAAGCATGTTCAACTTGTTCATTTTTCTTAATTTTATTACTTTATTTTGGATTTACTTATTAGAAAACATTACGAAATCAACTCAGAGTATTTTTTAATACCAATACTGTGATCAAGAATATTATAAAAAACAATGTTATTTTTAACCGAAATTCTTGTTATCCGAAACGGCCTCCCCCCCCCCAATTATTTTTGGTTAACGGAGGTTTTACTGTATATTTTAAATACGACCCTGAACCAGTCGTATGTTCAAATTTCAGACATGTTTTAAGGTAAAATATCACTTTTACATTTCATTGCAAACTAATAAACATAGAAACTAGTAAATATGAATTGTATTACGTAGTGTTAATATAACTAAAGTGCTTATTGCAAATATCAAACAGACGAAACGTTTAAGCAATAAATAAATTTTTTAGTTACAACAAAATTTTAATGGACTCTGAGATAGCGACATAGAATTAAAAAGTTGCAAATACTTACTCTCTTTCAGTAAGATTTTGTTTGTTAAGAAACTTCTTAACGATTCCCATATGACTATAAAGTGCTTGGGTTGATTTTGTTTCTGGACAAATGGTCACTGCGGGAAACGGTATGGAGTAAATTGGAGTTTCTTTTGTAGCAAAACTTACGATTACAGGAGCCCTTAACCATTTCTTATAAACTTCTCTAATGGAGATTATACAAGCAACTAGTGTCACGGTGAACACTACAAACCACCATCCTCTAAAATAAAATCTGTAGTTTAACAACTTTCTAACAATATAAGAACGTCAACATAAAGCAACAATGTTTTATTTATTTTTTGAAATTTGTTTGACTGTCTAGTGTATTAATTCGAAAAAAATAAATTAATTTATTTAAAAATAAAGTATAGTTCTTAAAATATTGCTGGTTTCAAATGCATTGACCAGAACTTCTCACAACAGTAATGCTTAAGCTAACGAAGCATTGGCGTTCCAAAAAATACTTATAATTAACTACTACTACTACTACTACTATCGGTTTCCAGCGTTCTTCGACGCCTTCCGACTCCTAACCGCCATTCTTCTCTATTTAACCATAGGCCTGGACGGATTTCTCTTTCCTCTAGATCTTTTTCAATTCCCTCTTTCCAGCTTCTTCTCGGCCTTCCTCTTTTTCTTCTCATACCATGAAGATAACTTGGTAACTGAGTTAGTCAGCTAGTTACCAGCTGATGTCCGTTTGAAGAGGATTACTCTCCGGACGCTGGTACTCACGTGAGGCATGGTTATGTGTTGCCTGAAGTTAAATCTAATAAAGTATTCAACGTCACTCACTTTTAAACAACAACATGTACATTTTTTGGTAACTTAAATTTTTTGTAAAGGGTTGTACCCCAATATTTTGGTGGCTCAGGCATGTTAACCTGCTTTTTAACCTGATGATGGAATTATTATTCCAAAAACGTTTGTGTTTTTTGATGTAGCCCTTTTAAGGGTTTTTAAATATACCTAAATACAAAGATTTAAACCTCTTTTTGTGATACATGGTATACAACCAGCTGCAGGAATTATTTTCCTTGTAGATTTTGTAAATTGAGAGTACAAGTGGTCTACTGTGGATCGCCCAGCTCTAAAACCAGCTTGCTCCTCTGCTTATCTGCTCTGCTAATCTCTATAGTCATTTTCTATTTTGTTCTTAATAAGTTTCCCATACATCCCACTTATTGTGCTGTTTGCCGCAATTCCTCTGTAATTTTCACACTCATCCTTGCTGCCCTTTTTGTGGATAGTTGACATGATAGATAATTTCCATTCTTTTAGTAATTCGACCCCATTCAAGCAGTCTTAAAAGAGTTTTGTTAACTGTTCCTGGAGTTTGTCTGTGCCGGCTTTCACTAATTCTGCAGGGATGTCACCAGGACCAGGGAATTTTCGATTTTTCATGGATTTGGTTATTTCTTCCATCTCTGATTTACTTATTTGTAATGGTGATGAATCTATACGTATACCTATCGTATTGTCTTCCATGTTAGTAAATTCTGGTCTTTGTTCTGTTAGTAGTCTTTTGAAAAATTCTTCCCATTTTTCTGTTGTTATTGGTGATATAACGTCTTTTTTTTATTATTTCTCATACTTTTAATCAATCTCCAACTCTCTGTGCTTATACTACCTCCTATGTAGGTGTTGATCTTTTGGCAGTTCTGTTCCCATGATTCGTTCTTTTTTTGAGTTATCTTTTTTCTAATTTTGGCTTGACTTATCGTATCGTTTTGTTGTTAATAATGTTTGGTATTTCCGACGTTTACCTCTAATTTCCTTCTTTATTCATCCCACCAGTATGGTTTTATTCCTTTATGGTTTTCGTCACATTTTCCCAGTGCTTCTTCTGCTGCTAAATGAATCGACCTTTTGATGTGTTCGTAGTGTTCTTCGGTATTTTCAAAACTACCCGTTTCTAATTTTTGGTCTAATCGTTTTTTATACAGTAGATTTACACTCTCATGGTTTAAACTGTCTAGGTTGTACCGTACTTGTTTTATTAGCTGATTTGACTCGATGTGCTCTTTTTCTTTTTCGTGTCTGTTAGGGAGTACCGCTTTAAATTTTAGCAGGTGATGATCGGTACCACATGATGGCTCTCTGGCCACTCGCACATCTTGTATTTTAATTGTAGTTCTCTGTCTTACGATGCTATAATCTATTATAGATTTCAGGTTTCTGGTCTGTTGTATATACGTGTATTTGTGTATATCGCGATGTGGATAAAATCCATTTAATAATTTTAAGTTATTTTGTGTGCATGTTGTTATTATCTGGTTCCATTATCATTTCTGGCACTCTGAGATAGCGCGTCTACCACTTTGTTGTTCAATTCCCGTCCAACTCTGCTGTTACAGTCTCCTAGAAGTATGATCTCCCTAGATGTTCCTACTTTTATAATTTCATCGTTCAGTTGTTCGAAAAATGCATCTTTACTGTTGACTAATATAGACGTCCTCATTAATTCCATATACACCTAGTATGGCTATTCTGCTTCCTTTTATCGTGATGTTCATTTTTATCAATCTCTGATTAATTGCTTCCCAAGAGGTAATATGTCTTCTTAAAGTTTTACGAATAATAATAGCAACACCTTGTTGTGCTCTTTGGTCTTTCGTTACTCCACTATAGAACAGGTCATAGTGACTCCACTTTTCAGAACCCATACCCTTCTTTTTAGTTTCTGTAAGCACCGCGATATCTAACTCTGCATTTTTGAGTTTTGACATGATTTCTGGTGTTTTTCGGGAGATAGCTTGCACATTCCATGTACAAAAATTCATTAATCGTTTTCTTTGCTGTTTTCGTCTATTGTGTTTCCAATCTTTTGTTCCGAGGCTTTGGTTAGGCTTCTTAATATTGTACGTATTTTATGAGTACCGAGGAGTTGGCCCGGTGCCTCAACCCTCAACCTGGAGGGTCAGGGATTTTACATCAGAGTATCCTTCTCGAATGCGAGTTGCTTCCACTACAGCTAGAGAGTCTCACCTGCCCTTCGATTTTAAACAAGCCCTAAAACCAGGGTGCTGCTACTTCCGTCCTCCAGACCGTTGTGAAGATCTTCTTCTCCACCCTGGATGCCGTTGTGGACTTCATCCGTGACCCTGGACAAGGGACCCTTAGCAGGTACTAGTTTCCCGGGTCAGGAAACACCTGGAATCTGCGGAAGGCAGGTATTGATTCACTTGTCCTGATAGGACTATCCAAAAAGGAGTTCCTACCCGTACCATAATTAACAATAGATCAAATTGTTAAAGATAGGTACAAAATAGACGAAATGTTAAGATTGTAGCAATTTTTTTTTGTTCTTTTGGAAACATTGGTTTGAGACTGAACTGTTTATGTATCGATGATGTATTGTACGCCATATACCAATTTTTTCTTCTTTTTCAAGACTGTGTATTAACGTTTTGGATTTATGTTCTTCTTTTGTCATTCTGGGAGTTTCCTGACTTCCCTCAATCTGTGATCAATCCCGAAGGATATTCTTACAAAACTTTTCGTCATCCTGTTTTTAGTGGATAATCATAGCGAAGCTTGCTTAAGCTACTTTTTTTGCCACACGCCTTTGTTGAGTACCCTCCTTTCGCTTCCAGGAACTTCAACACTGGCCTGTTTCACCATTTTGGTTAGGCTAGAGCATTTTCATAAAAATCTGCCATCGGTTGTTGTGCTTATGAGCTAACGAACTGTACTTGGTGTCGATTCATCAAGTCGAGCATCCAGTTTAATACTCTGAGATAGCGCG